>NC_064634.1:65033010-65333010 GCF_023864275.1 Schistocerca cancellata
CTAAAAAAAAACCTAAACAGCCTACTTACAAGCTTTATCGGATTTTCACTGTGGTTTCCATTTCACGACCGATCGGACCTTGCTTTCGGATTACGTTACGTTTATAGTAAGCTGTTTCTCTCTCCAAAACACTGGTCAGTTGCTTTGATTTTCCTGTTTGCAGTAGATGTTGAGGGTTCTCAGCAAATGTGTTCGTTTGGGTCGCATCTTCTGCGTTGAGGTTCTGGGAAACTCCGACTCTTTCCTACATGATGCTCCAGGCTCTCCAAGAATCTGACGCCCTGTTTGTACCGTTCATGGTGGTGGAGGATTTCCTTTTCCGGTTACCTCCTGGACCGGTTCTTACCGAAAGTGTTACCACCATGCCTTAAGCTGAAGATAGTTGAGAGGATTATTACACAAGTAAACAAATACGTCAATGAATAAAAAATACAGCACAGTTACAGAACATACGTAAATATTTGTACACCAATCTACAGTATTTTTTCGGGATACGTGCGTGCATTGGTACCCTGAGAATACGGCAGGCACGATTCCGAACATAAATCCAGAAATTGTGTGGCCTTCGAAACCTCTCGCTCTCATAACAACTGCAGAATGCCTATACAAAATGTAGCGACTACATAGTACAGCGTGGCGCCGTGCGGAGCGCTGAATAGCGTGCCACAGCCTCTCTTTGTATTCTGCCCAAATGGGCAGAACTGACGCGCGACCCGGGTCCGTCAGTCGGGGGAGGGAGGGAAGGAGGGGCGGCATTGAGGGGCGTAGCAGGAACAGCAGGTAGCCAGCAGGTAGAACACGCGACAGCGGCAGTAGCGCGCCGCCATCCGCATCGGCCAGAGCGGGGCTGTGATCTGTGATCCGTGCACGCCGCGTCACACGGGGGATTCACCGGCGCAGTCGCAGTCAGGTACTGTGATAAGCACGGGCAGCGAACTGCAGCTGACCGACCCTCGCGACTATCTTCAGTAGATGTGTTCAGCCGATCCCTCGCACGTGCTGTACACAGCGTGACTTCGTCCTGTTACCAGGCTCTGTACCCAGCTTAGAGCAACAAAGTGATACGATGGGAAAAACAGAAGGCAAACAATCGATTCAGTCGGTGTAGACTTAAGTACCTGTTGGATTACTGTTCTACATCTACATCCATATTCCGCAAGCCACCTGACGGTGTGTGGCGCAGGGTACCTTGAGTACCTCTATCGGTTCTCCCTTCTATTCCAGTCGCGTATTGTTCGTGGAAAGAAGGATTGTCTGTATGCTTCTGTGTGGGCTCTAATCTCTCTGATTTTATCCTCATGGTCTCTTCGCGAGATATACGTAGGAGGGAGCAATATACTGCCTGACTCTTCGGTGAAGTTATGTTCTAGAAACTTTAACAAAAGCCCGTACCGAGCTACTGAGCGTCTCTCCTGCAGAGTCTTCCACTGGAGTTTATCTATCATCTCCGTAACGCTTTCGCGATTACTAAATGATCCTGTAACGAAGCGCGCTGCTCTCCGTTGGATCTTCTCTGTCTCTTCTATCAACCCTATCTGGTACGGATCCCACACTGGTGAGCAATATTCAAGCAATGGGCGAACAAGTGTACTGTAACCTACTTCCTTTGTTTTCGGATTGCATTTCCTTAGGACTCATCCAATGAATCTCAGTCTGGCATCTACTTTACCGACGATCAACTTTATATGATCATTCCATTTTAAATCACTCCTAACGCGTACAGATAATTTATGGAATTAACTGCTTCCAGTTGCTGACCTGCTATTTTGTAGCTAAATGATAAGGGATCTATCTTTCTATGTATTCGCAGCACATTACACTTGTCTACATTGAGATTCAATTGCCATTCCCTGCACCATGCGTCAATTCGCTGCAGATCCTCCTGCATTTCAGTACAATTTTCCATTGCTACAACCTCTCGATACACCACAGCATCATCTGCAAAAAGCCTCAGTGAACTTCCGATGTCATCCACAAGGTCATTTAAATATATTGTGAATAGCAACGGTCCTGTGACACTCCCCTTCGGCACACCTGAAATCACTCTTACTTCGGAAGACTTCTCTCCATTGAGAATGACATACTGTTCATTCACTCCTTTCGATTCAAATCAGTCTGTGGGAGCAACCAAATGAACGCAATCGATACAGCGTGTTGTAGTTTTTAACACTGAATTATGAAGTGGCAACGCGGAGTGCGCCATGTCACGAACTGCGCGGCCCCACCCGCCGGAGGTTCGAGCCCTCCCTCGGGCATGGGTGTGTGTGTGTGTTGTTCTTAGCGTAAGTTAGTTTAAGTAGTGTGTAAATCTAGGGACCGATGACCTCGGCAGTTTGGTCCCTTAGGAATTCACACACATTTGAATTATGAAGTCTTTCTATCACTGCTAACGGCCAGACTGAGTGTGGTGTTTATGCGGTTTCCCCACACTCCTCTACCCGAATGCTGAGCTGGCTATCCAACCAAGTAATATTACCAAATCATGAAAAAAAATTTTTATTCGTCCGGATATCCATACGTGTTAAAAGCCCAGCTCCCGACGGGTTAATGACGAGAGTCGGTGTTCCGGGCAGCCTGTGGAAATGGTTTTTAGGCGGTTTCCCACATCCCACTGGGTGAAAACTGGGCTGGTGGCCAAGTCTCGCCGAGTTTCACAACTCTAACACTACAGACAGACAGTTGGGGTGCACATATTCCGCATCAGGTAGGGGCGGGGGTAATGGGGTAGTGGCAGGAAGGGCATCCGGCCAGCTCTTAAATTAACCATGTCACGTCCGTTAATAACAATGCCGACTCTGTCTCGATGCGGGACAAGGGCACGAGAAAAGGAGAAGATGACAAATATTTCTCGCGATAAGATACTTCCGAAAAGTAGCAGTATATGCTTAAGAAGAGAGTGACTGGGTAAAAAACAAGTTATACTCCATGTTTCTACTGACGCCACCTCAGATTTACTGAAAGAGTACAAGTATCGGGTGCAAACCAGAGGGAAGAGCTCATATAAATTGACAATGTAGCACCAGTGATTAAACTTTTAAAAAACACGAAAATATTGAAATTTAATTCAAGAAGTACGCAGAATTCCTACGTAAGAAAATAAATACATGAATACTGAAAATTCTTCATTTATAGAAATATACTTTTTATTTACCTCTCTTTGAAATAAAATATTTGTCTCTAAAAAGAGTTGGCAACCCTACACACGATTCATGTCTGCACAAGTATGCAAGCGAAAACTCCCCTACCGGGAGACTGAGTGAAAACATTCATACAAAGGACGCGACAGTCAGAGACTTGGCTCAGCTGATTCTCTCACAGTAAGTTACCACTCAAACCAGAGAGTGAGTGGAAAACACCCACATAACGGACGTGACCGCAGACACTAGTTCCGTTCGGTTGTTCCATTCGACTGAAAAAATCGTCAGAACGAAAAAACAGTCGGTTGTTAAAACCAGTCGGTTGTTCCATCACTACAAAGTGGGTACAGCTGAAGTGGAAGAGGACGATGCTGTATGTCTAATGGTGGCAACAGTTGCTGTGTTCTCAGCTCGATAAGTTCGCACTTTCCTTCTCAGTCTGAATTACGGAGTTCACTTTGCACTACATAGTGCTGCGCTTGATCAAAACTCTAAATGGCCCACTACACGATCAAATAAAATGTCAAACTTTATTATGTTTGCCAAACATTTGTCCGTGTACAGTCTTGACGTGTTTGTCAAGCAAATAATCGTGTTTAATGTGGTTGCGAGAAATCTTGATCGACGGAAAGTTTGACAAGATGGCGGACTTTGTTTGTATCGATGTTTCGCCGCCTATGTATAGTGAAAAATAGTTTTACTACAATTTATCTTGTCTTATCGTGAGTTTCCACAGAAATGGAAACTATGGTCAAGGATAAAACCAAAACAACACTGATAATTACCGAAATACTAGCGGTGTCGCATCTTTTCCAGTCATACATTACAGAGGAAGAGGTACAGATGAAAATCAATATTCTACTTTTAACAAATAAGCTGGTGTGCAACGAAATTTAAAAAAAAAAATCTGAGTTCTGGTTCTTCCATGGACAATGTAAGCTGAATGTTTCCCCGTTGAGGTATTTTAATGAACGGTCATTAGAGGGCCAAATAGAAGAGAATAAATTTTTCGCATACTTGTGTTTCCCTTTGTAATGTGAGAGCGAAGTAACTCTACGCAAGTTATTAAAAGTTTCACTGTCCATCCACAAGAAGTTGACGGAATCATCGAGTTCTGAGAGTAACATTTCCTTTAACAGTATTTCATGTGCATATTTCTCTCTCATGGTCCAGCGTCTTTTACTTTTTCTTCTTTAAACACAGTGCCAGAGTCAAGATTAGAAATGCTTTATATGCATTTCTAGCCATTCCTGCTGGCGTCAAAATACAGCACAACCGGAAAGCATCTCCTTCAAAAGTGAGATTAAATTGACAAACTTCGTTGGCGCGTGTACAGAATTGTTTGACAAACCCGCGGCCTGACAAAAACGAAACTGACAACCAAGTTTGACCTTTTACGAGGACCTTAACATATTATTTAAAGTTTCATTGTCCAATCGGAGAAAGCTGATGAAATCATCGGGTTCTGAGAGTAATGTTTCCTCTGATGAGTTTCAGGGGCAAATCTCTCTCTAATTGCAAGTTATTCTGCGTACCAGCGTCTTGTTTCCTTCTCCTGTTTTAAACACAGTGACACGGTTTATGCCAGAACTACTTTGTCTGCATTTGTGGCCGTTCTCACTACTGTCAAAATTCGAACACGAACAGCGTCTACTTCAGAGTGAGATTAAACTGACAAACTTTGTTTGTATGTGTACAACACCCAGTCCTTGCACGGAGAAAATTCCCCGACGCAGCCGGGAATCGAACCCGGGCCCAGGGGATTGACAATCCGTCACGCTGTCCATTCAGCTACCGGGGGTGGACTTCAGATGGAAATGTTGCACAGAGATGAAAAGGATGTGATTATGAACGTTCTAGAAGAAACAGAAATTTATCCAAATGGGATTACTCATGCAGAAGAAGTTCTCAGTGAGCCGGTGGAACTGAAAAACAAAAGTTTCTTAAATAATTTCATTGACAGTTTCAAATATTTGAATTTATGCCCTCCGCCCCCCTTTCCATTTTATCTGGGCGCCCCCTCCCTTCCCCCATCCGACGATTTTGCTTTACAGAAATTCGGTTGGGAACCATGATGTTTACAGCAGCCGGCTTCTGCTGAGTGCAGACGGGTTGTCGGCAAGCGCCACGAGAGCGAAAGCGACCCACTGACTGCCTTCTTCCCGTTACGCGCTTCAAGGTAGGAAAACTGGCGCCTCATCATTACCTTCTGCACTATCCTTTCGGCAGACCGAACTGTCACGGTGACATAGCATAGCGTCCGTAGGGGGCAGATCCCTCAGTCGGGTGTCGCGTCTGTAGGGGTAGATGCTTAGTCGAGATTTTGGTGGGCTGCTGCTTGCATACGGCAAGCTCGCCTGCGCTCCCGGTAAAGAGCGCGACGGATCTGCAGGGCGTTTCACAATTCGTGTTGCACACTTCTACAGGTTCGTACATCAAATTTCACACTGGAACCCATGTCCGGAAACGGTTCCTTTCCGTGTTACGAAGAAAACAAAGAGGTACTCAATAGCACGCTAGACGTTTCTTACGTCGTTTACTGTAACGATGGACTACCCACATTCACGAATGGTACGACGACGCGATGTCACGCGATGTCTTCTGTTTCCATTTCGCTTGTTTTCATGCTTCCTGGTGATGAGTCAGTTGACATTACGGAGACTAGCGCTGCAGTAACAGGATGCCTGAGTACACGTTGGCAGAGTAAATCTGTATGTTGTTAATTTACGGTGAAGCTCGCCATAATGGAAAACAAGCTCAACGTCCGTACCACGAGTACTTTCTACATCTACAGCTACATCTACATCTATACTCCGCGAGCCACCTTACGGTGTGTGGCGGAGGGTACTTATTGTACCACTATCTGATCCCCCCTTCCCTGTTCCATTCACGAATTGTGCGTGGGAAGAACGACTGCTTGTAAGTCTCCGTATTTGCTCTAATTTCTCGGATCTTTTCGTTGTGATCATTACGCGAGATATATGTGGGCGGTAGTAATATGTTGCCCATCTCTTCCCGGAATGTGCTCTCTCGTAATTTCGATAATAAACCTCTCCGTATTGCGTAACGCCTTTCTTGAAGTGTCCGCCACTGGAGCTTGTTCAGCATCTCCGTAACGCTCTCGCGCTGACTAAATGTCCCCATGACGAATCGCGCTGCTTTTCGCTGGATCATGTCTATCTCTTCTATTAATCCAACCTGGTAAGGGTCCCATACTGATGAGCAATACTCAAGAATCGGACGAACAAGCGTTTTGTAAGCTACTTCTTTCGTCGATGAGTCACATTTTCTTAGAATTCTTCCTATGAATCTCAACCTGGCGCCTGCTTTTCCCACTATTTGTTTTATGTGATCATTCCACTTCAGATCGCTCCGGATAGTAACTCCTAAGTATTTTACGGTCGTTACCGCTTCCAATGATTTACCACCTATGGCATAATCGTACTGGAATGGATTTCTGCCCCTATGTATGCGCATTATATTACATTTATCTACGTTTAGGGAATGCTGCCAGCTGTCGCACCATGCATTAATCCTCTGCAGGTCTTCCTGGAGTACGTACGAGTCTTCTGATGTTGCTACTTTCTTGTAGACAACCGTGTCATCTGCAAATAGCCTCACGGAGCTACCGATGTTGTCAACTAAGTCATTTATGTATATTGTAAACAATAAAGGTCCTATCACGCTTCCTTGCGGTACTCCCGAAATTACCTCTACATCTGCAGATTTTGAACCGTTAAGAATGACATGTTGTGTTCTTTCTTCTAGGAAATCCTGAATCCAATCACAAACCTGGTCCGATATTCCGTAAGCTCGTATTTTTTTCATTAAACGTAAGTGCGGAACCGTATCAAATGCCTTCCTGAAGTCCAGGAATACGGCATCAATCTGCTCGCCAGTGTCTACGGCACTGTGAATTTCTTGGGCAAATAGGGCGAGCTGAGTTTCACATGATCTCTGTTTGCGGAATCCATGTTGGTTATGATGAAGGAGATTTGTATTATCTAAGAACGTCATAATACGAGAACACAAAACATGTTCCATTATTCTACAACAGATTGACGTAAGCGAAATAGGCCTATAATTATTCGCATCTGATTTATGACCCTTCTTGAAAATGGGAACGACCTGCGCTTTCTTCCAGTCGCTAGGTACTTTACGTTCTTCCAGCGATCTACGATAAATTCCTGATAGAAAGGGGGCAAGTTCTTTAGCATAATCACTGTAGAATCTTAAGGGTATCTCGTCTGGTCCGGATGCTTTTCCGCTACTAAGTGATAGCAGTTGTTTTTCAATTCCGATATCGTTTATTTCAATATTTTCCATTTTGGCGTCCGTGCGACGGCTGAAGTCAGGGACCGTGTTACGATTTTCCGCAGTGAAACAGTTTCGGAACACTGAATTCAGTATTTCTGCCTTTCTTCGGTCGTCCTCTGTTTCGGTGCCATCGTGGTCAACGAGTGACTGAATAGGGGATTTAGATCCGCTTACCGATTTTACATATGACCAAAACTTTTTAGGGTTCTTGTTTAGATTGTTTGCCAATGTTTTATGTTCGAATTCGTTGAATGCTTCTCTCATTGCTCTCTTTACGCTCTTTTTCGCTTCGTTCAGCTTTTCCTTATCAGCTATGATTCGACTACTCTTAAACCTATGATGAAGCTTTCTTTGTTTCCGTAGTACCTTTCGTACATGATTGTTATACCACGGTGGATCTTTCCCCTCGCTTTGGACCTTAGTCGGTACGAACTTATCTAAGGCGTACTGGACGATGTTTCTGAATTTTTTCCATTTTTGTTCCACATCCTCTTCCTCAGAAATGAACGTTTGATGGTGGTCACTCAGATATTCTGCGATTTGTGCCCTATCACTCTTGTTAAGCAAATACATTTTCCTTCCTTTCTTGGCATTTCTTATTACACTTGTAGTCATTGATGCAACCACTGACTTATGATCACTGATACCCTCTTCTACATTCACGGAGTCGAAAAGTTCCGGTCTATTTGTTGCTATGAGGTCTAAAACGTTAGCTTCACGAGTTGGTTCTCTAACTATCTGCTCGAAGTAATTCTCGGACAAGGCAGTCAGGATAATGTCACAAGAGTCTCTGTCCCTGGCTCCAGTTCTGATTGTGTGACTATCCCATTCTATACCTGGTAGATTGAAGTCTCCCCCTATTACAATAGTATGATCACGAAACTTCTTCACGACGTTCTGCAGGTTCTCTCTGAGGCGCTCAACTACTACGGTTGCTGATGCAGGTGGTCTATAGAAGCATCCGACTATCATATCTGACCCACCTTTGATACTTAGCTTAACCCAGATTATTTCACATTCGCATTCGCTAATAACTTCACTGGATATTATTGAATTCTTTACTGCTATAAATACTCCTCCACCATTGGCGTTTATCCTATCCTTGCGGTATATATTCCATTCTGTGTCTAGGATTTCGTTACTGTTCACTTCCGGTTTTAACCAACTTTCCGTTCCTAATACTATATGCGCACTATTTCCTTCAATAAGAGATACTAATTCAGGAACCTTGCCCTGGATACTCCTGCAGTTTACCAATATTACGTTAACTTTTCCTGGTTTTGGTCTCTGAGGACGGACGTTCTTTATCAACGATGATAATGTCCTCTCTGGTAAGCCGTCAGGTATTTTATCGTTTCGCCCAAGGGGGGGTCCCCCTAACCTAAAAAACCCCCGTGTGCACGCCACACGTACTCTGCTACCCTAGTAGCTGCTTCCGGTGTGTAGTGCACGCCTGACCTGTCTAGGGGGGCCCTACAGTTCTCCACCCAATAACGGAGGTCGATGAATTTGCAACCATTATAGTCGCAGAGTCGTCTGAGCCTCTGGTTTAGACCCTCCACACGGCTCCAAACCAGAGGACCGCGATCGACTCTGGGCACTATGCTGCAGATATTAAGCTCAGCTTGCACTCCGCGTGCGATGCTGGTTGTCTTCACCAAATCAGCCAGCCGCCGGAAGGAACCAAGGATGGCCTCAGAACCCAAGCGGCAGGCGTCATTCGTTCCGACATGTGCTACTATCTGCAGCCGGTCACACCCAGTGCGTTCAATAGCTGCCGGAAGGGCCTCCTCCACATTACGGACGAGACCCCCCGGCAAGCACACCGAGTGCACACTGGCATTCTTCCCCGACCTACCCGCTATTTTCCTGAGGGGCTCCATAACCCGCCTAACGTTGGAGCTCCCTATAACTAATAGGCCCGCCCTCTGTGACTGTCGGGACCTTGCCGGAGAATCGGCCACTGGCCCAACAGGCGAGGCATCCTGTGGTGGCTCGGAAACGATGTCATCACCACTAGGAAGCACCCCGTACCTGTTGGAAAGGGGTAAGGCAGCTGCCACGCGGCCAGATCCCACCTTCGCCTTTCGGCCAGGCACGCGAGAGCCCACCACTGTCCGCCATTCACCCTGGAGTGATGGCTGACCGGTAAGATGCTCACTGCCGGAAGACGCAGCGACATCAGGGGTTCCATGTGATTCCAAGGCCACCGAAGTAGGCATAGGTCTCACCACAGTTGCCCCAACGCCACTACGAGCCGACGCCTGCGCCTCGAGCTCGATGAGCCTAACAGACAAAGCCTCCACCTGCCCCCGAAGAGTGGCCAATTCTCCTTGCGTCCGCTCACAACAACCACAGTCCCTACACATGACTATGTTTACCCTACCCTATACGGTGACAAATTCCCAAGATAATCTTCTGATGAGCTACTCTGATAATCAAGAAACACTCACTGAAATACGAGACGCGAAAACTACGCTAGGTTTTCCCAGAAAAACTATTTAAAAGCTAAGCGCAGCAAATAAGTACAAAAACGCTTTATACAAACAGTACTCGCTGCTGCTGGTGCTCTCGCTCTGGCTGTCACAAGACAACTGCTGATTCAAGTGACTAGTGGCTAACGGCCGCGAAACAAACAAAGACGGTTTTAGGGCGCTTTCTGTTCTAAACGATCAAGAAAACACTAAGAAATCTAACACGAAAACTACGTAAAGTTTAATCAAGAACTGTTAGTTACTATGCAGAGCAGATAAACACAAATAGAATCCCTTCCTTAGTGGAAGGTCGTAAACAAAATGCAAAATAAACGCTTTATACAAACAGTACTGTGCTGCTGCTGGTGCTCTCGCTCTCGCTGTCACAAGACAACTGCTGATTCAAGTGACTAGTGGCTAACGGCCGCGAAACAAACAAAAGACGGTTTTAGGGCGCTTTCTGTTCTAAACGATCAAGAAAACACTAAGAAATCTAACACGAAAACTACGTAAAGTTTTATCAAGAACTGTTAGTTACTATGCAGAGCAGATAAACACAAATAGAATCCCTTCCTTAGTGGAAGGTCGTAAACAAAATGCAAAATAAACGCTTTATACAAACAGTACTGTGCTGCTGCTGGTGCTCTCGCTCTCGCTGTCACAAGACAACTGCTGATTCACGGAGTCGAAAAGTTCCGGTCTATTTGTTGCTATGAGGTCTAAAACGTTAGCTTCACGAATTGGTTCTCTAACTATCTGCTCGAAGTAATTCTCGGACAAGGCAGTCAGGATAATGTCACAAGAGTCTCTGTCCCTGGCTCCAGTTCTGATTGTGTGACTATCCAATTCTATACCTGGTAGATTGAAGTCTCCCCCTATTACAATAGTATGATCACGAAACTTCTTCACGACGTTCTGCAGGTTCTCTCTGAGGCGCTCAACTACTACGGTTGCTGATGCAGGTGGTCTATAGAAGCATCCGACTATCATATCTGACCCACCTTTGATACTTAGCTTAACCCAGATTATTTCACATTCGCATTCGCTAATAACTTCACTGGATATTATTGAATTCTTTACTGCTATAAATACTCCTCCACCATTGGCGTTTATCCTATCCTTGCGGTATATATTCCATTCTGTGTCTAGGATTTCGTTACTGTTCACTTCCGGTTTTAACCAACTTTCCGTTCCTAATACTATATGCGCACTATTTCCTTCAATAAGAGATACTAATTCAGGAACCTTGCCCTGGATACTCCTGCAGTTTACCAATATTACGTTAACTTTTCCTGGTTTTGGTCTCTGAGGACGGACGTTCTTTATCAACGATGATAATGTCCTCTCTGGTAAGCCGTCAGGTATTTTATCGTTTCGCCCAAGGGGGGGTCCCTCTAACCTAAAAAACCCCCGTGTGCACGCCACACGTACTCTGCTACCCTAGTAGCTGCTTCCGGTGTGTACTTTATATTCCACTTCATGACATGTTTGCCAAAGTAGAACAACGGCTGCGGGAAAGTGAGAAATTCACAAGTGATAGAACAAACTGTGATGCTCCGAGAAGGCGGCGCACTGTCGTATTGGAAAAGGAAGTGATTCATCAAGTTGAAGAGGACCCATGGACGACTACTACAGCCATCGCACGTGGCTTGCATGTGTCTCGCTCGTCTGTCTGGGGGTTCAAATGGCTCTGAACACTACGGGACTCAACATCTGAGGTCCTCAGTCCCCTAGACTTACAACTACTTAAACCTAACTAAACTAAGGTCATCACACACTTCCACGCCCGAGGCAGGATTCGAACCTGCTACCGTAGCATCAGCGCGGTTTCAGACTGAAGCGCATAGAACCGCTCGGCCACCGCGGCCTGCGGTATATAAGGGGGCGTGCTTAATAGCACCAGATGATGACTGATCACTGAAGAACACGAAGATGCTGGGTACTCGAGTGAGATAGCGACATCAGCAACTGACTGAGTTTTAAAAATGGGGCTCATTGTGGGCCTCCATTTGGCCACCGAGCGAGGTGGCGCAGTGGTTAGACACTGGTCTCGCATTCGGGAGGACGACGGTTCAATCCCGCGTCCGGCCATCCTGATTTAGGTTTTCCGTGATTTCGCTAAATCACTCCAGGCAAATGCCGGGATGGTTCCTCTGAAAGGGCACGGCCGACTTCCTTCTGCATCCTTCCCTAATCCGATGAGACCGATGACCGCGCTGTCTGGTCTCCTTCCCCAAAACCAACCAACCAGTCCATTTGGCCAACTAGTCGAATCGAGCAATATCCAGATTTGTGGGGCATTCGGACGTAACACGGGCCCCATGATGGACAGCATGGAGAGTTGAGGGCATGAATACTCGTCGTCAAGGTTCCAGGCGACGAAGTCTGACCACCACAATGGAGGATCGGTGAAATGCTCGCCAAGCACACTGTAACACTTCCACGTCTGTGTCTGCCATCGGAGAACAGGTAATGGACTCCGTACAACATTCTGAGTCGTCCCGTACCATTGGTCAGAGTCTAGTAGTAGACGGATTAGGGAATTACCGTCGCAGGCTGGGGTTGGGACAGTGCAAACAGTTTGGAGTGTGGGGAGCATATACTGCCGGCGAATGGCATCGCACTATGCTGAGCAATGGATGGTGGTTCTGCACTACCCAGGATGACAATCGTCGGCGAGTATGACATCGAGCCTGGGAGAGGTTCCATTCCTCCAGTGGAACAGCGGTGCAACCTCTAGCGCCGTGATGTCGGGAACCATCTGGTGAGACTTCTGGTCACGGCTGATAGTGCGTGAGGGAAATCTGACGGCATAACGGTACATCACAGCCACGCTCGCGTGTTACCTCTCATGCGATAGCATCTCGGTGCCATTTCTCAATGCTCGTGCCTATGAACTGTACGGGTGGTGCTGCGGTTCTCCCGTGGCCCACTAGATCCTCAGATCTGTCCCCCACAGAACTTGTGTGGGTCGAGCTCGAACGTCCACTCCGTCCCAGCACCAGAATCCAGGATACCGAGGACCAGTTGCAACAGATTTGGGCGAGCTTACCTGAGGAGAGGTACAAAACCTCGACGGCACCCTTCCCAACCGACTCGGTGGGCGCATCCAGACGAGACGGTGTGTAACGTCGTACTGATCACCAGACTCATACTCCTAAGGTCTTTGTACTTTTGACTCCATTTTGTAATCGCCAAAAATAAAATCACATTGCTACTGACTCTGGTGGTTCACTTTTACAGGCAGTGTACGACACAAAATGGATCCAGGTCAACACACATTTCAAGTTTTACATATATAGATTCAACTAACAGTGAAGAAACATTCCAGAGTTGAAATACAATAGGCGGAACAGTTTCTAATAAAATGAGTAATTTTTAGTTACAAATGCACCGTGAGACGGTGGCGATATTCGTTCCCCTTTTCTGACCTCTTGTACCATTACGGGCCAATCCTCTAGGATTTCATTTTTTTCTTTTTTTTCCATGTCCACTCACAAAACCCTTTTGGCAGTTGATTCTGCGGACTCATAGGATTTAAAGCTCCCTGACGCTATCGCTTATTCCCCCACGTAAGGTGATACAGCATCGTAAGTCCTTAATTTTACTCACTATTTTGTACGTAGGGCAACCACAGTGGCGTTTTTCCTATGTACTTTAATTATTTTTATTTTAAATTATTTTAATAGCTACTGCGTTCTTACTTCGACGTTTTTACCGGGTTATTTTCTAGGTTGGGGATGCCCTTAGCTCCCAATACATTTTATCATAGACGCTCCTAAATTCGCGATTTAAAAGTTCTAAATACCTGGATATAAATATTGGTAATGAGCCTATCCGGTTAAATGGAACTTTTAATTGTTTGGTTGGTTGCTTTGGGGAAGGAGACCAGACAGCGAGGTCATCGGTCTCATCGGATTGGAAAGGACGGGGAAGGAAGTCGGCCGCGCCCTTTGAAAGGAACCATCCCGGCATTTGCCTGGAGCGATTTAGGGAAATCACGGAAAACCTAAATCAGGATGGCCGGACGCGGGATTGAACCGTCGTCCTCCCGAATGCGAGTCCAGCGTCTAACCACTACGCAGAACCTTTAATCTTATGACTGTAAGTACACATAGACCTTATCGCTTTTAGTTGTCCGTTTCTTGGGATGGCTGGATTTTGGTAAGTTGTGTGTGTGCAAATGTGTGTGAAATCTTATGGAACTTAAATACTAAGGTCATCAGTCCCTAAGCTTACACACTACTTAACCTAAATTATCCTAAGGACAAACACACACACTCATGCCCGAGGGAGGACTCGAACCTCCGCCGGGAACAGCCGCACAGGTTCTTTTATCCCTTTGGATACAGTGAAGCACCCGATGACACAAATTTAATTTACGAAACCGGTCGTGTTCTCCAACAAAGAATGCTAACGGTCGCAGTGTTCTTGTTTATTCAAATAACTTAATTTTACCGCCTTCAAACGAATAAAAACACACGTTGGTGGGAGGGTTCTGTGAACACACATGTGGCGCTCTTCCGCGCAAAAGTAAAAGTTAAAAAATGGAAATCCTTTATAACAGACGTCGCTTCGAAACCCAAGTAACATCTAGAACAAGTCAGTGGACAGTACCAGTTGACAGTAAGGTAACAGGACGAACTGCAGCCTTCGCAAAAACCGGCAGCTCACCCAAAAAGTAGTTCGGAAATATATCAGGCCAAGTCGGTGGAAACGTTGTTTCAACAGACAGCAGGCACACAAGAGAAAAGGGATAACATCAATAAGGAATTATTCGGTTCCATTCAGCAATATACGACATTTTTTTTTTTAAATTGTGAGTTGTATGCTCTGTTTAAGCTTGGTACAATTCAGATGCTGCGACGAGCATGCAACAGCAAGACACTTAAGAAGTGACATTCTAACAGTTCATCACTGCGTAGTGATGCTTAGAACAATGGGAGTGGGGAGGGGGAGAGACTCTGAAGGCCGTGACCTCGTGTTTTCGCTTCTAATAATCAACAATGTGGCTGCACAGAACCTTGGAAATAAGATTTTTTTTAAAAAAATGAAAGAACACCGTCCTCCAAGCTGCCAGCTCGCTCGTGAAAGCAGGTCAACCGGCACGGCCGTGCCGCCGTCGTTAAACGTGAATTAGCGTCGCAGCTGCTCAGCCCATCCTGAACGAGATCTCGCATTGTGTTACCAGGGAAGTCGGGTATCGCCAAGGCGACGGCAGTTTCGCAGGCATTCCTCGTCGGTGAAGCGTTCCTGTGTCAGTAATGTTGAGTCCCTGTAGCGAACACGGCGTGCTTCATTTTCTTTGGAGGATAAACCAACCGCAAAACGAACGACGATGATAAGTGATCGTCAGTATCACAGATTCGGAAGAAATGATTTATTTTTCGCCCCTTACATTGAATTTACTTTCCTGTCCAGTAGACAACCGTGTCACGAGCTACCGATTTCCTTGGATCTTTAGACATACACCGTCCGTCCAAAAAGCTCGAGATTGGTTTCATTCTTGATTGCGTAAATCATGATATTCTGCTAGACGAGCTCAAGTATTGTGGCATGAGTGGGACAGTGCACAAATGGTTTAATTCGTACCTAACTGGAAGAGTGCAGAAAGTTGAAATAAGTAGTTCTCATAATATGCAAAGATCAGCACATTCCTCAAACTGGGGAACTATCAAGAATGGGGTTCCACAAGGGTCAGTCTTGGGTCCTTTGTTGTTCTTTATATATATTAATGGCTTGCCAATCTATATTCATGAAGAGGCAAAGTTAGTTCTCTTTGCTGATGATACAAGTATAGTAATCACACCTGACAAACAAGAATTAACTGATGAAATTGTCAATACTGTCTTTCAGAAAATTACTAAGTGGTTCCTTGTAAACGGACTCTCACTGAATTTTGATAAGACACAGTACATACAGTTCCGTACAGTCAGTGGTATGACGCCATTAATAAATATAGACCTTAATCAGAAGCATATAGCTAAGGTAGAATATTCGAAATTTTTAGGTATGTCCATTGATTAGAGATTAAATTGGAAGAAACACATTGATGATCTGCTGAAACGTTTGAGTTCAGCTACTTATGCAATAAGGGTCATTGCAAATTTTGGTGATAAACATCTTAGTAAATTAGCTTACTACGCCTATTTTCACTCGTTGCTTTCATATGGCATCATATTTTGGGGTAAATCATCACTGAGGAATAAAGTATTTATTGCACAAAAGCGTGTAATCAGAATAATAGCTGGAGGCCACCCAAGATCATCCTGCAGACATTTATTTAAGGATCTAGGGATATTCACAGTAGCTTCTCAGTATATATACTCTCTTATGAAATTTGTTTTTAACAACCAAACCCAAATCAAAAGCAATAGCAGTGTGCATAACTACAATACTAGGAGAAAGGATGATTTTCACTATTCAAGATTAAATCTAACTTTGGCACAGAAAGGGGTGAGTTATAGTGGCACTAAGGTCTTTGGTCACTTACCAAATAGTATCAAAAGTCTGACAGATAACCAACAAGTATTTAAGAAGAAATTAAAAGAATTTCTGAATGACAACTCCTTTTACTCCATAGAGGAATTTTTAGATATAAATTAAAAAAATATTTAAAAAAAATAAAAAATAAATAAAAAACACAAAAATGAAAAAGTTGTTATATTAACTTAAGTATGTTGTTAAATTAACTTAATTATGTCATGTATTGGAAAATTTGACTCGTTCCACATCATTAAGAAATATCGTATTCATGATCCATGGAACTAGTATTAATCTAATCAAATCTAATCTAATCTTGGCGTATAAAGCCCGTCTCACACGGAGCAAGATTCGCTGTAAGTTTCGTTGCTGGCTCGCGCGACGGCTACCTTGCGGGCTCCGTCGTCTCCTAGCGGGCTACCTTTCTGCGAACCTTGTAAGATTTCCAGGATAGGTCCGGTGCTATTTTTCTTGTAAGGTTCCCTGTGTGCTACCTGCGTTGGCCAATCATGAGACGTTTCGTTTGTGACGTCAGACGCGGAAAGCTTGGGCGGGAAGCCTTTGTTGATACTCGCTTTTCTGCTGTTGTGAGGTGCGGTAGGAAGTTCTTATAGTTATTAAATAATGGCACCGCAGTGGTCCAAGGAAGCGACTGAAGCATTGATATGTACTTATAGGGAAGAACAGTGTCTGTACGTCGTGAAAAGCGCAAACTATTATAATAAACACTTGCGTGCAGAAGCACTCGAAAGAGTTGCAAGTGCCGTGTGTCTTGTTCGACCATATAAATCCATATAAATTTGAAAAGGATGTACGATCTTCTATCCTATAAAATAAAGTCGTATATAACAGTCATTATTGGTATATTTATAAAGTCAAACAGTAATGAAATGGTGATACTTTTCAAACAAAAGTAGGTGTTACGCGAACTAACCTCAACTCTTTATGAAGTATGGAGAGCACACCTTTTCCAGCGTTCCTCCTCTTAATCCAGTTTTTCGTACCTTCTTTCTTTCTTCTTCTCTCATTAGCATGCATTTCTGCATCGTTTAGTACCAAAACAGCTAATAACGCCAGTTTGCTCTGAACATCTGTACCTGAAGCAGCCATCTTCGTTCGATACGACATGCAACCGATCAAAACACAACTAGCTGCCGATCTTGCACCATGGGAGAGCTTCGGCGTGGAAGATAGCCGGCTGCTTTCCCTGCAAGCCGGCAGGCATGCACGCCATCTAAAAAACTTGCGGCGAACCTTGCTCCGTGTGAGACGGGCTTAAGAGACGTCAGTGCAGTAACTACGCTAGCACTTTAAGTTAACAACAGTAAACAAAAGATGTGCATTCGATCAGTCAGTTGTAACACAGTATTAGGTAGTGGACGTGCAGCGGTTAGCGTGTCAACGTTATTGTGCTAGAAATCGCAACGGAGCAACGTCTCTGAATCAAGAGTTCAAGATATTCTTCAGAATGTTTTGAAGAAGAAGAAGAAGAAGAAGAATAAGAAGAAGAAGAAAATTTTATGTGAAGTTTGTGCCACACTCGTTGACTTCCGAACAAAAACGATGACGCCTGCTGCAACTAGACATAAATCAAAACCGCGCAGACAATTGTTTTTTGGAAAAAATCATCAAGGTTGAGAAGATTTTACGAGGGTTGGAACTTTAATAGTGGCAACTATTTATTTACAGCTCGTACAAAATGGATACGTGTTTCAAACTTTGACTGACCTTCAAAGTAGTCATCAGCATTGTAGCATTGTGTATAACCCGTTTCCAGCGATGTGGAAGTCGTAGCATTCTCTTAGCAGTGCCAGTTGTGTTGACAGTTCGAGCGGCGCGGTCTATCGCCAGACGAAGTTGTAGCAGTTCTGAAGCGAAGGCCGTGAAGCGTTCCCTTCAGTTTAGAAATCGAGTTGAACTCACGAGGGCTTAAGTCAGGGAAGTGCAGTTGGTGGTATAGCACTTAGCAGCCCCATTAGTCAAACAAATCAGTAACAGCTTGCACTGTACGTGCTTGAGCATTGTCCTGCAAAATGATGGTCAGGTCCTGAAAAGAGTGTCATCAATTCTGCCTCTAAGCTGGTCGTAGGTTGTGTTCCAAAAATGAACAGCATAGAGACAGAAGTGATGACACTTTCTGCAGGACCTGACCATCATTTTGCAGGACAATGCTCAAGCACGTACAGTGCAAGCTGTTACTGATTTGTTTGACTGATGGGGCTGCTAATTGCTATACCACCTACTGCACTCCCCTGACTTAAGCCCTCGTGACTTCAACTCGATTTCTAAACTGAAGGAAGCACTTCACTGCATTCGCTTCAGAACTGCTACAAATTCGTCGGGCAATAGACCGCGCCGCTCCCACTGTCAACACAACTGGCACTGCTAAGAGTATCCTACGAGTCCCACATCGCTGGCAACGGCTTATACACAATGCTGGTGACTACTCTGAAGGTCAGTAAAACTTTGAAACACGTATATATTTTGTACGAACTGCAAATAAATCCTACACAGGATAATTGAAATGGCCTGGGAGTCGGGACAGGTTCCATCAGACTGGACAAAAGCAGTAATCACACCAATCTTTAAACATGGAAACAGAAAAGATTGTAACAACTACAGAGGTATCTCTTTAATCAGCGTTGTGGGTAAAATCTTCTCAGGTATTGTTGAAAGGAAAGTGCGAGTATTAGTTGAGGACCAATTGGATGAAAATCAGTGTGGGTTTAGGCCTCTTAGAGGTTGTCAGGACCAGATCTTTCGCTTACGGCAAATAATGGAGAAGTCTTATGAGTGGAACAGGGAATTGTATCTATGCTTTATAGATCTGGAAAAGGCATATGACCGGGTTCCTAGGAGGAAGTTATTGTCTGTTCTACAAGATTATGGAATAGGAGGCAAACTTTTGCAAGCAATTAAAGGTCTTTACATGGATAGTCAGGCAGCAGTTAGAGTTGACGGTAAATTGAGTTCATGGTTCAGAGTAGTTTCAGGGGTAAGACAAGGCTGCAACCTGTCTCCACTGTTGTTCATATTATTTATGGATCATATGTTGAAAACAATAGACTGGCTGGGTGAGATTAAGATATGTGAACACAAAATAAGCAGTCTTGCATATGCGGATGACTTAGTTGTGATGGCAGATACGATTGAAAGTTTGCAAAGTAATATTTCAGAGCTAGATCAGAAATGTAAGGACTATGGTATGAAGATTACCATCTCCAAAACGAAAGTAATGTCAGTGGCAAAGAAATATAAACGGATTGAGTGCCAAATAGGAGGAACAAAGTTAGAACAGGTGGACGGTTTCAAGTACTTAGGATGCATATTCTCACAGGACGGCAACATAGTGAAAGAACTGGAAGCGAGGTGTAGCAAAGCTAATGCAGTGAGCGCTCAGCTACGATCTACTCTCTTCTGCAAGAAGGAAGTCAGTACCAAGACTAAGTTATCTGTGCACCGTTCAATCTTTCGACCAACTTTGTTGTATGGGAGCGAAAGCTGGGTGGATTCAGGTTACCTTATCAACAAGGTTGGGGTTACGGATATGAAAGTAGCTAGGATGATTGCAGGTACTAGTAGATGGGAACAATGGCAGGAGGGTGTCCACAATGAGCAAATCAAAGAAAAACTGGGAACGAACTCTATAGATGTAGCAGTCAGGGCGAACAGGCTTAGATGGTGGGGTCATGTTACACGCATGGGAGAAGCAAGGTTACCCAAGAGACTCATGGAGTCAGCAGTAGAGGGTAGGAGGAGTCGGGGCAGACCGAGGAGAAGGTACCTGGATTCGGTTAAGAATGATTTTGAAGTAATAGGTTTAACATCAGAAGAGGCACCAATGTTAGCACTGAATAGGTGATCATGGAGGAACTGTATAAGGGGGCTATGCTCCAGACTGAACGCTGAAAGGCATAATCAGTCTTAAATGATGATGATGATGCAAATAAATAGTTGCCACTATTAAAGTTCCATACCTCGTATGTTATCAGTACGAACCTATCTCAAAACGACAGAGTGCAGAATGCGTCTTCATGGTTTACCAAGATCGAAAAAGGTGTGAAAGTGGTGCGTGAGTAAAACATCGCAAAGGACGTTTCTGAGACTTTCACATGGTTGTACGAAAGTACTGCACGTTGCACTCGAGTAGGGGGGGGGGGGGGGGCGACTGACTAGACCACCTGAAACATTGAAATCACCATCTAAACGTTTCTCTATTTTTTTTTATTTACCCAGTCTCGAAACTTTTTGGATTCACGGGATATGTTTCTTGCGTGCATGTGTTATACTTACAATTATTATTTCACCCTACCCGTTACGGAAATGAATAAGTTTACAACTGTGCATAACGGTTCGGTGATAAATATCAGAGGGGCAGTCAGACCAAAATGCCTCCTTATTAACGCACAATGCGTTTTGAAGCACTGCGTGCTCATTACGGGGCGGTATTTGCAGTGAACGTACTTCCATACCTGCTGTTGACGGTTTCTACTGCAATATTATTAGGTTACTACACTAGCTGGAGCAATTTAAAACACGGTTTACACATACGAGGGTTGGACAAAAATATGGAAACCCCGCGAGAAATACGAGATCGAACAAAAACGCAGATGCTAACCGAGCCTGCAGGTTGTGCTGTTGTACACACATCAAAAGAAGTCTTGCATCACCTTAGTTGCGAGAGTTCCGGAACCTGTACAGAAAATTGGGATAGGTATCAACTTCAACATCATTTCCGCCCTTTTTATTGCTCACGAAAACCATGTTGTTCCGCCATACAGCGAGACCTTCAGAGGTGGTGTTCCAGATTGCTGTACGCACCGATACCTCTAATACCCGTAGCACGTCCTCTTGCATTCATGCATTCCAGTATTCGTCGTGGCATACTATCTGTTGTGGACTGACAAGACAGCCAGTCCACAGTGACGGGTAACCGAAAGGCACGCGTTTAATCACGCAGACTGGCGTGAGGTCTGGAACAGGATACTTAATGAATGCTATAAAGAAAAGTACGTAGCTGCGGTTATACTTAACTTTTACTCCATCATTTGTATACAGCGTTCTTGATGATAGAAGTGAGACTCTCTATAGAAATGGTTAATGGCGCCTTGGCAGAAAATCCTAAGAAATTTTGGTCTTATGTCAAAGCGGTAGGTGGATCACAACAAAATGTCCAGACACTCTGTGACCAAAATGGTACTGAAACAGAGGATGACAGACTAAAGGCCGAAATACTAAATGTCTTTTTCCAAAGTTGTTTCACAGAGGAAGATTGCACTGTAGTTCCTTCTCTAGATTGTCGCACAGATGACAAAATGGTAGATATCGAAATAAACGACAGAGGGATAGAGAAACAATTAAAATCACTCAAAAGAGGAAAGGCCTCTGGACCTGATGGGATACCAGTTCAATTTTACACAGAGTACGCGAAGGAACTTGCCCCCCTTCTTGCAGCGGTGTACCGTAGGTCTCTAGAAGAGCGTAGCGTTCCAAAGGATTGGAAACGGGCACAGGTCATCCCCGTTTTCAAGAAGGGACGTCGAACAGATGTGCAGAACTATAGACCTACATCTCTAACGTCGATCAGTTGTAGAATTTTGGAACATGTATTGTGTTCGAGTATAGTGACTTTTCTGGAGACTAGAAATCTACTCTGTAGGAATCAGCATGGTTTTCGAAAAAGACGGTCATGTGAAACCCAGCTCGCGCTATTCGTCCACGAGACTCAGAGGGCCATAGACACGGGTTCACAGGTAGATGCCATGTTTCTTGACTTCCGCAAGGCGTTCGATACAGTTCCCCACAGTCGTTTAATGAACAAAGTAAGAGCATATGGACTATCAGACCAATTGTGTGATTGGATTGAGGAGTTCCTAGATAACAGGACGCAGCATGTCATTCTCAATGGAGAGAAGTCTTCCGAAGTAAGAGTGATTTCAGGTGTGCCGCAGGGGAGTGTCATAGGACCGTTGCTATTCACAATATACATAAATGACCTGGTGGATGACATCGGAAGTTCACTGAGGCTTTTTGCAGATGATGCTGTGGTGTACCGAGAGGTTGTAACAATGGGAAATTGTACTGAAATGCAGGAGGATCTGCAGCAAAATAGCAGGTCAGCAACTGGAAGCAGTTAATACCATAAAATATCTGGGAGTACGCATCAGGAGTGATTTAAAATGGAATGATCATATAAAGTTGATCGTCGGTAAAGCAGATGCCAGACTCATATTCATTGGAAGAATCCTAAGGAAATGCAATCCGAAAACAAAGGAAGTAGGTTACAGTACGCTTGTTCGCCCACTGCTTGAATACTGCTCAGCAGTGTGGGATCCGTACCAGATAGGGTTGATAGAAGAGACAGAAAAGATCCAACGGAGAGCAGCGCGCTTCGTTACAGGATCATTTACTAATCGCGAAAGCGTTACGGAGATGATAAATAAACTCCAGTGGAAGACTCTGCAGGAGAGACGCTCAGTAGCTCGGTACGGGCTTTTATTGAAGTTTAGAGAACATACCTTCACCGAAGAGTCAAGCAGTATATTGCTCCCTCCTACGTATATCTCGCGAAGAGACCATGAGGATAAAATCAGAGAGATTAGAGCCCACACAGAGGCATACCGACAATCCTTCTTTCCACGAACAATACGAGACTGGAATAGAAGGGAGAACCGATAGAGGTACTGAAGGTACCCTCCGCCACACACCGTCAGGTGGCTTGCGGAGTATGGATGTAGATGTAGATGCTAGGTCGTAGCCATGGACTTAGCTGAAGGCTATTCTAACTATCTCTCGGCAATTGAGAGAAAGGCTTCGTCAGTGTAGTCGCTAGCAAAGTCGTCGTACAACTGGGGCGGAGTGCTAGTACGTCTCTCTAGACCTGCCGTGTGGTGGCGCTCGGTCTGCAATTACTGACAGTGGCGACACGCGGGTCCTACATGTACTAATGGACCGCGGCCGATTTAAAGCTACCACCTAGCAAGTGTGGTGTCTGGCGGTGACGCCATACTATCCACAAGTTCATCAAGGCACTGTTGGTCCAGATTGTCCCACTCCTCAGCGGCGATTCGGCGTAGATCATTCACAGTGGTTGGTGCGTCACGTCGTCCATAAACAGCCCTTTTCCATCAATCTCAGGCATGTTCGATAGGGGTCATCTCTGGAGAACATGCTGGCCACTCTAATCGAGCGATGTCGTTATCCCGAAGGAAGTCATTCACAAGATGTGCACGATGGGGGCACGAATTGTGGTCCAATAAGATGAATGCCTCGCCAATACGCTGACGATATGGTTGCACTATCGGTCGGACGTACAGCAGAGTACATCGGCCCCACATAATGCCACCCCAAACCAGCAGGGAACGTCCACCTTGCTGCACACGCTGGTGTCTAAGGCGTTCAGCCTGACCGGGGTGCCTCCAAACACGTCTCCGACGCTACGACATTCATCGGAGAAGAGAAAGCGATGCCAATCCTAAGCGGTCCATTCGGCATGTTTTTGGGCTCATCTCTACCGCACTGCATGGTGTCGTAGTTGCGAAGATGGACCTCGCCACGGACGTCAGGAGTGAAGCTGTGCATCATGCAGCCTATTGCGCACAGTTTGAGTCGTAACACGACGTCCTGTGGCTACATGGAAAGCATTATTCAACATGGTGGCGTTGCTGTCAGGGTTCCTCCGATCCATAATCCATAGATAGCGGTCAGCCACTGCAGTAGTAGCCCTTGGGCGGCCTGAGCGAGGCATGGCATCGACAATTCCTGTCTCTCTGTATTTCTTCCATGTCCGAACAACATCGCTTTGGTTCACTCCGAGACGCCTGGACACTTCCCTTGTTGAGAGTCCTTCCTGGCACAAGGTTACAACACGGACGCGATCGAACCGCGTATTGACCGTCTAGGCATGGTTGACAATATGAGCCGTGTACCTCCTTCCTGGTGGAATGAATGGAACAGATATGCTGTCGGACGCCCTCCGTCTAATAGGCGCTGCTCATGCATGGCGGTTTACATCTTTGGGCGGTTTTAGTGACATATCTGAACAGTCAAAGGGACTGTGTCTGTGATACAATATCCACAGTCAACGTCTGTCTTCACGATGCCCGCATCTCGTGGTCGTGCGGTAGCGTTCTCGCTTCCCACGCCCGGGTTCCCGGGTTCGATTCCCGGCGGGGTCAGGGATTTTCTCGGCCTCGTGATGGCTGGGTGTTGTGTGCTGTCCTTAGGTTAGTTAGGTTTAAGTAGTTCTAAGTTCTAGGGGACTTATGACCATAGATGTTAAGTCCCATAGTGCTCAGAGCCATTTTCTTCACGATGTCTGGGAACCGGCGTGATGCAAAACGTTTTTTGACGCTAACGAAGCGCGTGCAATGTCCCTAATACATTGAAAGTGTCAGTTGTCGTGAAAACGGTGTTCTGTGTAGCTGCGAGTGCATTAGATCGGAGCTAAGTGAATTCGCAGTCAACTTGCTGGTGCTTGTAACGCGTGCGCTTCCGTAACCGAGACAGCCGGAGTGTCTGCTGTTTCAAGAGGCAGCTAATCGATGGTCTATACCGCGTGTACGGAAAGCGGAAAAACGTCGTCCGCGAAGTCACAACGTGGACGATAGCGTGTGCTGAGTGACCATGGAAAGCGGTCATTGAAAATGACTGTCTGTGACGAAAAATAAGTGGACGTCAGTTGCAAAAGTCACTGCAAATTACAGGCCGACATTTACTGAACTATTTAAAAAAAACGTTAATTAGTTACCAACTATGGCGTGCACGCACTTTATTCAACATGTAAACGTCACTACAGATATTCGGATCTAGATCATTCTATGTTCGACATGCTTTCCATCATCGGCGATGAAGTGGCGCAGACGAATACGGAAATTATGTATGACCCGCTGAAGTGACGGAATATCGATGCTGTCGATGAGCTCCAGAATAGCTGTTTCCAGCTCAGCAATGGTTTTGCTGTACACCTTGTATTTAACAGAGCCCCACGAAAAGGAGTCGCAGATGTTCAGATCCGGAGAATATGGCGGCCAATCGAGGACCATGCCAGTGGTCTCTGGGTACCCCAGAGCCAGAATGCGGTCCCCAAAGTGCTCCTCCAGGACATCAAACACTCTCCTCGATGGGGTCGAGTTCCGTCTTGCATGAACCACATCTTGTCGGAATCAGGGTCACTTTGGATAGTGGGGATGAAGCCATCTTCCAAAACGTCCACGTACCGTTCGGTAGACACCGTGCCATAAAGGAATATCACACAAATTATTCCGCGACTGGACACTGCACACCACACAGTCACCCGGTGAGTCGAGACCTTTTGTTCGCGAAATGCGGATTCTCAGTCCCCCGAATGTGCCAGTTTCACTTATCGACGAACTCATCCAAATGAAAGTGGGTTTCGCCGCTAAATCAAACCATACCATTCCCATCATGCCCCACGGGCAAGCGCGTAGTCTGAATGTCCTAATGCAAACCGTTCAGCCGGCCGGAGAGTCCGAGCGGTTCTAGACGCTACAGTCTGGGACCGCGCGACCGCTATGGTCGCAGGTTCGAACCCTGTCTTGGGCACGGATGTGTGAGATGTCCTTAGGTTAGTTAGGTTTAAGTAGTTCTACGTTCTAGGGGACTGATGACCTCAGAAGTTAAGTCCCATTATGCTCAGAGTCATTTGAACCAGTCAAACCGTTCACAAGTTATAACGATTTTATTTAATGCAGCTCAGTAATTGTCACTTTGTAAATGTTCCACTCGCGAAGCCTGTCAGCAGCAAAACAAAACTAAACGAGCTCTACGAGCAGGGAATTGCACGGCGAGCTACAATTCCGAAACCACTCATCGGTGACGTCAATGCCTGTAACAGGAAAACGTGGTATCGAAGTAGTTTGGTCGGATGGTCTTGTTTCGCACTGTTTCCAACTTCGGGCCGAGTTTACGTCCCATGACTGAAACAAGGCTGGGGTTCAGAGATTGGATTGAAGAGTTCCTAGATAACAGAACGCAGCATGTAATTCACAATGGAGAGAAGTCTTCCGAAGTAAGAGTTATTTCAGGTGTCCCTCAGGGGAGTGTCGTAGGACCGTTGCTATTCACAACATACATAAATGACCTTGTGGATGACATCGGAAGTTCACTGAGGCTTTTTGCAGATGATGCTGTGGTGTATCGAGAGGTTGTAACAATGGAAAATTGTACTGAAATGCAGGAGGATCTGCAGCGAATTGACGCATGGTGCAGGGAATGGCAACTGAATCTCAATGTAGACAAGTGTGATGTGCTGCGAATACATAGAAAGATAGATCCCATATAATTTAGCTACAATATAGCAGGTCAGCAACTGGAAGCAGTTAATTCCATAAATTATCTGGGAGTACGCATTAGGAGTGATTTAAAATGGAATGATCATATAAAGTTGATCGTCGGTAAAGCAGATGCCAGACTGAGATTCATTGGAAGAATCCTAAGGAAATGCAATCCGAAAACAAAGGAAGTAGGTTACAGTACGCTTGTTCGCCCACTGCTTGAATACTGCTCGGCAGTGTAGGATCCGTATCAGATAGGGTTGATAGAAGAGATAGAGAAGATCCAACGGGGAGCAGCGCGCTTCGTTACAGGATCATTTACTAATCGCGAAAGCGTTACAGAAATAGATAAACTCCAGTGGAAGACTCTGCAGGAGAGACGCTCAGTAGCTCGGTACGGGCTTTTGTTAAAGTTTCGAGAACATACCTTCACCGTAGAGTCAAGCAGTATATTGCTCCCTCCTACGTATATCTGGCGAGGAGACCATGAGGATAAAATCAGAGAGATTAGAGCCCACACAGAGGCATACCGACAGTCCTTCTTTCCACGAACAATACGCGACTGGAATAGAAGGCAGAACCGATAGAGGTACTCAAGGTACCCTGCGCCACACACCGTCAGGTGGCTTGCGGAGTATAGATGTAGATGTAGATTCTTTGGACAGCCGTATCGTGGTATTCCGTGGGCCCTACGGCTACCCTGCCAGATCGCAATACTGGCAAGGATTATGTGACCATTTTGGCTGATCACGTCCATCCCGTTTGTTACTCAATGGTGACGCTGCGTTCTCACACGGTCCCTGTTCACACAGCTCGCATCGTCGAGGACTGGTTCTGCGTGCGCGAAGGTGCACTGCCGCACCTTCCCTGGTTAACACAGCTACCTATTATCGAGGCTTTGTGATCGACTTTGGATAGATGGGTGCGTCATCGATATCCACCTCCATCAGCATTACTGGAACTTGCCATTATTTTGCAGGAAGAACGGTATAAGATTCCCTTGAAAACCGTACAGGACGTATATTTATCCTTTTCGGGAGGGCGGGAAGGTGTTTTGAATGTCAACGGATTTCTTACATCATATAAGGCGAAGTAATGTGTTCTGTTTGTGGTTTTTTCCATACTTTTGTCCAACAGCAACGTCCTTCGTGGCAGGCTAAGCCATGGACCTCCAACGATTCCTTTCGCCCAGTAATGTTGTTCCCACACACCAAGCGAGATAAAAATAATAATAATAGCAACATACGTTCAGCAATAGAAAGATTCACATTAAGCAGAAAGGAAGGAGGAAGGGGATTTATCGACATAAAAAACCTACATTATGGAAAGGTAAACAATTTAAGAAAATTATTTATAGAACGAGCAGAAACTAGCAAAATACACAAAGCAGTCACTCATATAAATACATCGGCTACACCACTGCAATTTCATAGCCACTTCTAAAACCCTTTAGATCACATAACATCAACAGATACGAAGAATGAAAATTGGAAAAAGAAAACACTACATGTCAAGCACCCGTATCATCTAACACATCCACACATCGATCAAGACACATCCAACACATGGCTAAGAAAAGTTCAAACAATAAACACCAGATATTACAGCAAGCATATTATTAAAGATCCCAATACCACAACAGATAAATGCAGACTTTGCAAGCAACAAATAGAAACAGTACATCACATTACAAGCGGATGTACAATACTAGCAAATACAGAATACACCAGAAGACATGACAATGTAGCTCCCGGGTTCGATTCCCGGCGGGGTCAGGGATTTTCTCTGCCTCGTGATGACTGGGTGTTGTGTGCTGTCCTTAGATTAGTTAGGTTTAAGTAGTTCTAAGTTCTAGGGGACTGACGACCATAGATGTTAAGTCCCGTAGTGCTCAGAGCCATTTGAACCATTTGAACAATGTAGCAAAAATAGAACATCAACAACTTGCCATACAACATAAACTACTAAAACAACACGTTCCCACATACAAGTATGCACCACAAAGTGCACTGGAGAATGATGAATACAAATTATACTGGAACAGAACCATTATAACAAATAAAACAACAATACATAACAAACCGGACATCATACTCACCAATAAAAAAAAGAAATTAACACAACTAATCGAAATATCCATTCCCAATACAGCAAATATACAGAAGAAAAGAGGAGAAAAAATTGAAAAATACATCCAACTGGCTGAGGAAGTCAAGGACATGTGGCATCAGGATAAAGTTGTCATTATACCAATTATACTATCAACTACAGGAGTGATACCACACAATATCCACCAGTACATCAACGCAATACAGCTACATCCAAAAGTATGTATACAACTACAGAAATCTGTAATTATTGATACATGTTCAATTACCCGAAAGTTCCTAAATGCAATATAACATATACCGACAGTTAAAAGGAAGTCACACTTGATCAAGGTCCGCGTCACTTTCCATTTTTAACAAAACATAACGTCTGAGAAAGGAAAGAAATAATAATAATAAATTTGGTTCATCTACATCTACATTTATACTCCGCAAGCCACTCAGCGGTGCGTGGCGGAGGGCAGTTTACGTGCCACTGTCATTACCTCCCTTTCCTGTTCCAGCCGCGTATGGTTCGCGGGAAGAACGACTGCTGGAAAGCCTCCGTGCGCGCTCGAATCTCTCTAATTTTACATTCGTGATCTGCTCGGGAGGTATAAGTAGGGGGAAGCAATATATTCGATACCTCATCCAGAAACGCACCCTATCGAAACCTGGACAGCAAGCTACACCGCGATGCAGAGCGCCTCTCTTGCAGAATCTGCCACTTGAGTTCGCTAAACATCTCCGTAACGCTTACCAAATAACGCTGTGACGAAACGCGCCGCTCTTCTTTGGATCTTCTCTATCTCCTCCGTCAACCCGACCTGGTACGGATCCCACACTGATGAGCAATACTCAAGTATAGGTCAAACGAGTGTTTTGTAAGCCACCTCCTTTGTTGATGGACTACATTTTCTAAGGACTCTCCCAATGAATCACAACCTGGCACCCGCCTTACCAACAATTAATTTTATATGATCATTCCACTTCAAATGTTCCGCACGCATACTCCCAGATATTTTACAGAAGTAACTGCTACCAGTGTTCGTTCTGCTATCATATAATCATACAATAAAGGATCCTTCTTTCTATGTATTCGCAATACATTACATTTGTCTATGTTAAGGGTCATTTGCCACTCCCTTCACCAAGTGCCTATCCGCTGCAGATCTTCCTGCATTTCGCTTCAATTTTCTAATGCTGCAACTTCTCTGTATACTACAGCATCATCCGCGAAAAGCCGCATGGAACTTCCGATTATATCTACTAGGTCATTTACATATATTGTGAAAAGCAATGGCCCCATAACACTGGGGCACTGAACGGCGTGGCTATTAGCGCCCGTATAAATCCCCAATCTTTTCATTTTCGTATGGCCATTTTCTTGAATGATGATGGAATGATGAGGAAAACACAAATACCCAGTCCATGGGCGGAGAAAATCCTTGACCCAGTCGGCAATCGAACCCGGGACCCCGCGATCCAGGGGTAGCAACGCTAGCCACTAGCCCACGAGCTGCGGACACCAAATGAAAGAACCTCTGGTTTTATAGTGATTGGAAGTAGTAATAGGAAACCATCAGTGACAATGAAAGTGTTACGCCTCGAGGTGTGCTGGGACGCCTGAAGGATAACCCAACTTAACCGCGAAAGACATATATTCATGGCTTGCGCTTTGCTTGTATAACATGTCGGGCAACAACGATGACACGAGACTCATTTGGCCTAGACGCTGGATGAGTTTTCCAGTGGAACATGCTCTCTCTGCGTGTGCCGTGAAACCTCTGGGGACAGAGAGAGAGAGAGCTGTTTCGTCGAGTGCCCGTGTTGCTGACAGAGGCCCCCCTGCTGCGTCCGCCCGTCTCGGATCTCTTGCTCCACGGCTCCTGCTGACTGAAATGTGGGTCTCAGGTTCTGGACCTCTGCTCTTTCGAACATACTGCGCTTCAGTTTCTACCCCGGCGTCCAACTGTACACACCAAAACAACCAACAGTACACCGGGAAAATCACCGTATACGTAACATGAATGCTTATTTTTCTGAGTTCTACTCGAAACATAGTGCATAAAAACAGAATGCGAGGAAGATGCCAGCCAATTGTAACGTGTAGCGGTTAGAGCAAAACCTACCTGCTAATCCCAGTCGCGGTCGTAAGCAGACCAGCGTCGTTACAGACCGTTTATTTTCCAGAACCACTATTGAGAAAATTTAGAAAATCGGCATTTGAAGCTGATTGCCGAACCATTCTACTGCCGCCAACATAAATACTGCCCGTAAGAACCACGAAGGTAAGGTACGAGAAATTAGGGCTTATACAAAGACACATACCCAAGGAAATTCTGGTCTTACGTAAAATCTGAAAGCGGGTCGAAGGCTTCCATCCAGTCACTCACTGATCAGTCTGGCCTGGCAACGAAAGACAGCAAAACGAAAGCTGAAATTTTAAATTTAGCATTTGAGAAATCTTTCACGCAGGAGGATCGTACAAATATACCGCCGTTTGAGTCTCGTACAGATTCCTGTATGGAGGACATAGACATTCCTGGGGTTGTGAAGCAGCTGAATGAGTTGAAAATAAATAAATCACCAGGTCCTGATGGGATTCCAATTCGGTTTTACAGAGGGTACTCTACTGAATTGGCTCCTTACTTAGCCTGCATTTGTCGCGCATCTCTTGCCCAACGTGAAGTCCCGAGCGACTGGAAAAAAGCGCAGGTGACGCTTGTATATAAGAAGGGTAGAAGGACGGATCCTCAAAATTACAGACCAATATCCTTAACATCGGTTTGTTGCAGGATTCTCGAACATATTCTCAGTTCGAATATAATGAATTTCCTTGAGACAGAGAAGTTGCTGTCCATGCATCATCACGGCTTTAGAAAACATCGCTCCTGCGAAACGCAACTCGCCCTTTTTTCACATGATATCTCGCGAAACATGGATGAAGGGTATCAGACGGATGCCATATTCCTTGACTTCCAGAAAGCGTTTGACTCGGTGCCCCACTGCAGACTCCTAACTAAGGTACGAGCATATGGGATTGATTCCCAAATATGTGAGTGGCTCGAAGACTTCTTAAGTAATAGAACCCAGTACGTTGTCCTCGATGGTGAATGTTCATCGGAGGTGAGGGTATCATCTGGAGTGCCCCAGGGAAGCGTGGTAGGTCCGCTGTTGTTTTCCATTTACATAAATGATCTTCTTAATAGGGTGGATAGCAATGTGCGGCTGTTTGCTGATGATGCTGTGGTGTACGGGAAGGTGTCGTCGTTGAGTGACTGTAGGAGGATACAAGATGACTTTGACAGGATTTGTGATTGGTGTAAAGAATGGCAGCTAACTCTAAATATGATGAATAGGAAAAAGAATCCCGTAATGTTTGAATACTCCATTAGTAGTGTAGCGCTTGACACAGTCACGTCTATTAAATATTTGGGCGTAACACTGCAGAGAGTGGGACAAGCATGTAATGGAACTTGTGGGGAAGGCGGATAGTCATCTTCGGTTCATTGGTATAATTTTGGGAAGATGTGGTTCATCTGTAAAGAAGACCGCTTATAAAACACTAATACGACCTATTCTTGAGTACTGCCCGAGCGTTTGGGATCCCTATCAGGTCGGATTGAGGGAGGACATAGAAGCAATTCAGAGGCGGGCTGCTAGATTTGTTACATCACGCGAGTATTACGGAAATGCTTTAGGAACTCGGGTTGGAGTCTCTGGAGGAAAGGAGGCGTTCTTTTCGTAAATCGCTACTGAGGAAATTTAGAGAACCAGCATTTGAGGCTGACTGCAGTACAATTTTAATGCCGCCAAATTACATTTCGCGGAAAGACCACAAAGATAAGAAGAGAGATTAGGGCTCGTACAGAGGCATATAGGCAGTCATTTTTCACTCGTTCTGTTTTGGAGTGGAACAGGGAGAGAAGATGCTAGTTGCGGTACGAGGTACCCTCCGCCACGCACCGTATTGTGGATTGCGGAGCATGTATATAGATGTAGATATACTCTGAAGCGCCAAAGAATCTGGTATAGGCATGCGTATTCAAATACAGGGATATCTAAATAGGCAGAATACGGCGCTGCGGTCGCCAACACCTATGTAAGACAAGTGTCTGGCGCAGTTGTTAGGTCGGCTACTGCTGCTTCACTGGCAGGTCATCGAGATTTTAGTGAGTTTGAACATGGTGTCATAATCGCGCACGAGCGATGGGACAGAGCATCTCCGAGGTAGCGATGAAGTGGGGATTGTCCCGTACGACCATTTCACGAGTGTACCGTGAATATCAGGAATTCGGTAAAACATCAAATCTCCGACACCGCCGCTGCAGGAGAAGATACTGCAAGAACGGGACCGACGACGACTGAAGAGAATCGTTCGACGTGACAGAAGTGCAAATTGCTGCAGATATCGCTGCTGGGCCATCAACAAGAGTCAGCGTGCGAACCAGTCAACGAAACATCTACATCTATCTACATCTACATCTACATGGATACTCTGCAAATCACATTTAAGTGCCTGGCAGAGGGTTCATCGAACCACCTTCACAAGTCTCTATTATTCCTATCTCGTATAACGCGCAGGAAGAATGAACAACTATATCTTTCCGTACAAGCTCTAATTTCCCTTATTTTATCGTGGTGATCGTTCCGCCGTATGTAGATCGGTGTCAACAAAATGTTTTCGCATTCGGAGCAGAAAGTTGGTGATTGGAATTTCGTGAGAAGATCCCGTCGCAACGAAAAACGCGTTTCTTTTAATGATGTCTATCCCAAATCCTGTATCATTTCTGCGACACTCTCTCCCGTATTTCGCGATAATACAAAACGTGCTGCCTTTCTTTGAACTTTTTCTATGTACTCAGTCAGTCCTATCTGGTAGGGATCCCACACCGCGCAAGAGTATTCTAAAAGAGGACGGACAAGCGTAGTGTAGGCAGTCTCCTTAGTAGGTCTGTTGCAATTTCTAAGTGTCCTGCCAAGCCCGCATCTCGTGGTCGTGCGATAGCGTTCTCGCTTCCCACGCCCGGGTTCCCGGGTTCGATTCCCGGCGGGGTCAGGGATTTTCTCTGCCTCGTGATGGCTGGGTGTTGTGTGCTGTCCTTAGGTTAGTTAGGTTTAAGTAGTTCTAAGTTCTAGGGGACTTATGACCACAGCAGTTGAGTCCCATAGTGCTCAGAGCCATTTGAACCATTTTTTTTGTCCTGCCAATTTTGTCCTACCAATTTAAATTGTTCGTAATTGTAACTCCTAGGTATTTAGTTGAATTTACGGGTTTCAGATTAGACTGATTTACCGTGGAACCGAAGTTTAACGCGTTCTTTTTAGCACTCATGCGGATGACCTCACACTTTTCGTTATTTAAGATCAACTGCCACTTTTAGCACCATTTCGCTATTTCTTCTAAATCGTTTTGCAGTGTGTTTTGATCTTCCGATGACTTTATTAGTCGATAAACGACAGCTTCATCTTTAAACAACCAAAGACGGCTGCTCAGATTGTCTCCCAAATCGTTTATATAGATAAGGAACAGCAAAGGGCCTATAACACTACCATGCGGAACGCCAGAAATCACTTCTGTTTTACTCTATGACTTTCCGTCAATTACAACCTCTCTGACAGGAAATCGGAAATCCAGCCACATAGCTGAGACGATATTCCATAAGCACGCAATTTCACTACGAGCCGCTTGTGTGGTACAGTGTCAAAAGCCTTCCGGAAATCCAGAAATACGGAATCGATCTGAAATCCCTTGTCGATAGCACTCAGCACTTCATGTTAGTAAAGAGCTAGTTGTGTTTCACAAGAACGATGTTTTCTAAACCCATGTTGACTGTGTGTCAAATAGACCGTTTTTACGTTCGAACACAATATATGTTCTAAAATCCTGCTGCATATCGACGTTAACGATATGGGCCTGTAATTTAGTGGATTACTCCTACTACCTTTGTTGAATATTGGTGTGACATGTGCAACTTTTCAGTCCTTGGGTACGGATCTTTCGTCGAGCGAACGGTTGTATATGATTGTTAAGTATGGAGCTAATGCATCAGTATACTCCGAAAGGAATCGATCATCGATGTGGGCTTTCGGAGCCGAAGGCCCACTCGTGTACCCTTGATGACTGCACGACACGAAGGTTTATGCCTCGTCTGGGCCCGTCAACACCGACGTTGGACTGTTGATGTCTGGAAATACGTTGCCAGGTCGGACGAGTCTCGTTTCAAGTATTACCGAGCGGATGGATGAGTACGGGTATGGAGGCAACCTCCTGAATCCATGGAACCTGCATGTCAGCAGGGGACTGGTCAAGCTGGTGGAGGCTCTGTAATGGCGTGAACCGTGTGCAGCTGGAGTGATATGGGACCCCTGATACGTCTAGATATAATTCTGACAGATATGACTGACGCGTATGTAAGCAGCCTGTCTGAGCACCTGCATCCATTTATTTCCATTTTGCATTCCGACGGTCTTGGGTAATTCCAGCACGTCAATGCGAACCACCACACGTCCAGAATTGCTACAGAGTCGTTCCAGGAACACACTTCTGAGTTTAAACATTTCCGCTGGCCACAAAACTCACAAGACATGAAAATCATTGAGCATATCTGGGACGCCTTGCAACGAGCTGTTCAGACGAGATCTCCACCCCCTCGTATTCTTATGGATTTGTGGACAGCCCTGCAGGATTCAGGGTGTAATTTTCCTCTAGCACTACTTCAGACATTAGTCCAGTCCATGCCACATCGTGTTGCAGCAGTCTTGCGTGCTCACGAGGGCCTACACGTTATTAGGCAGCCGTACTAGATGTAGATGTAGATACCCTCTTTCGCCGCCGGCCGGTGTGGCCCGTGCGGTTCTAAGCGCGTCAGTTTGGAACCGTGTGACCGCTACGGTCGCAGGTTCGAATCCTGCCTCGGGCACGGATGTGTGTGATGTCCTTAGGTTAGTTAGGTTTAAGTAGTTCTAAGTTCTAGGGGAGTGATGACCTCAGTAGTTAAGTCCCATAGTGCTCAGAGCCATTTGAACCATTTGAACCCTCTTTCGCGCGCCTTCAGTTATCAACAGACTGATAAAGTGATACAACTGGAACAGACTGAAGGCGCAGTAATTGGTCGCGGGAAGTGTCCAAGTGGTGGCCGTTGTCTGTCGAATGAACGAGTGGTTGGTGATGTGGGAAGAGTCAGTCTTCGGGAGAAACTGCATCGTGAGCAGACTGCGGTGCAGGTGGGCGAGCAGAGCTCTGCTGTACGGGAGTGCCTGCCTGCCAGTGGCTGACTGGGTCCGCCAGCTGCCGCAGTGACGCCGTCTACCGTGACCGACCGGAACTAACGGTGCTTCCGGCGCACGGGTGACGCACGCGCTACATCTATACTCTGCGCAACACCGAAGTGCATGGCAGAGGGTACATCTTATTACGCCAGTTATTAGGGTGTCTTCCCGCTCCATTCATTTACGGCGGGCGCGATGAACGGTTGCTTGAACGCATCTGTGCGGTCTGTGATCAGTCTAACTTCCTCTTTTTCAGACCATGATGCAGAAATTTTAGCACTAAAAGGCTTTTGTACTCAAACAAATGTCACATATAATTACAAACTATGTAGCAAAGTTAATCCAACAGCAATAAAGAGTTTTTTAAGGAACAAGGTGGCAGGATGTTTATAGTGGTGATAACATAGATAATTCTTTCCTTAACACATTTCTCATGCTCTTTGAGAGTTGCTTTCCATTAGAACGTTCTAAACGGGGTACTAGCAGTAATAGGCAGCCCGGGTGGCTGACTAGTGGGATAAGTATGTCTTGTAGAACAAAGCGGGAATTATATCAAAATCTTAGAAGTGGTCACAATCAAGCTACAGTAGCCCATTACAAACAGTATTGTAAGGTGCTTAAAATGTTATTAGGAAAGCAAAGAATACGCAGTATGCAAATAGAATAGCTAAATCACAGGATAAAATTAAAACCATATGGTCAGTTGTGAAGGACGTGTCCGGTCAGCAGCACAGGTTCGACGATATAAAGTTAGTTCGCAGTAAAAATATTTCCGTTACTGATAAATCAGATATATTTACAGTATTTAACAATAATTTTCCGAGTATTGATGGGGAATTAAATAAAAATTTAGTTTCTACAAGGAATCATATAACTTTCTTGGCAAATGCCTTTCCGAGATTGATGTCTTAGACTAAGGACTCTTATGGTTATGATGCAGTATCTAGCAGAATATTTAAGTACTGTGCTGCACATGTTAGCCCTGTATTTATCCATATTTTAAATTTTTCCTTTAGGAATGGTCGGTTTCCCCTGAACGATTAAAGTACTCAGTTGTAAAGGCGCTTTATAAAAAGGGAGAAAGGGATAATGTAGATAATTTTAGACCTATTTCTACGCTACCAGTGTTTGCGAAAGCTATTGAAAAGGCTATGTATGAAAGGTTAATTGATCATTTTATATCACGCGATTTGCTATCAAATGTACAGTTCGGCTTTAGAAGTCGTTTAACAACTGAAAATACTGCATTATCTTTCCTCTGTGGGGCACTGCATGGGTTAAACAAAAGGTTCAGAACGCAATTTTTTTGATTTAACTAAGGCGTTTGATTGTGTCGATCACAAAATATTGCTCTAAAAGCTGGAGCATTACGGAATATGGGGAGTAGCTCACAATTGGTTCACACATTACTTTAGCAACAGACAGTAAAAGGTCATTATTCAAAATGTTGATAATGTTTGTGATGTGGGGTATGGTCAAGTGGGGGGTGCCCCAGGGATCAGTATTGGGGCCACTCATGTTCCTTATTTATATAAATGATATGCCTCTAGTATTACGGGTAACTCTAAAATATTTCTGTTTGCTGATGACATTAGCTTGGTAGTAAACGATGTTGTATGCAACACTGACCCGGTTTCAAATAGTACACTTCATGACCTAAGTTCATGGGTTGTAGAAAATAAACTAACGCTAAATCACATTGAGACTCAGTTTGTACAGTTCCTAACACACAATTCAACAAAACCCAACGTTTTAATTTCACAGAATGGGCATATGATTAGTGGAACTGAAAAGTTCAAATTTATAGGTATTCAGATAGATAGTAAACTGTCGTGGAAAGTCCACGTTCAGGATCTTGTTCAAAGACTTAATGCTGCATTTTTAATATTCTAACGGTATATGAAGTGAGTGATCGTTCGACACGAAAATTAGTTTACTTAGCTTATTTTCACTCGTTTATGTCGTATGATATGATATTTTGGGGTAACTCTTCCCATTCTAAAAGGGATATTTTTGGCTCAGAATCGGGCGGTTCGGGCAATAAGTAGTGTAATTTCGCCGGTCGCTGTGGCCGAGCGGTTCTAGGCGCTTCAGGAACCGCGCTGTTGCTACGGTCGCAGGTTCGAACCCTCCCTCAGCCTTGGATGTGTGTGATGTCCTTAGGTTAGTTAGGTTTATTTACTTCTATGTCTAGGGGACTGATGATATATATTTTACTGTCGTTTCTTGTTAAATATATCAGCTTACCCCTAAGAATAAGCAGCTTTCACTCAGTTAATACTCTACAGAGATCCAACCTACCTTTCGATCGGACTTCCTTAACTCTTGTGCTGAAAGGTGTGCAGTATACTGCTGTATCCATTTTCAATAAGCTACCATACGAATTCAAACATCTTAGCAGTAATCCACGCGCTTTCAAATCGAAACCGAAAAGTTTCCTCATGGCTCACTTCTTCTACTCTGTCGACGAGTTCATTGAAAAATTAAGCTGATTCTTGTTGTATTGTTGATTGCGTTTACTTAAACTTATGGACTGACTTTTTTCAGATTAATAAACATTTATTTCTATCTGTTATTACTTTTATGTTGTAAGTTCATATACTGACACGTTCCATGACCTTGGAGATTTGCTCCTCAATTTGGTCCTACGGAACTTGACGTGTAAATAAATAAATAAATAAATAAAATTTATAGAACCGGGATTTGAAGCTGACTGCCGAACGATTCCACTGCCGCCAACATACATTGCGCGTAAGGACCACGAAAAGATACGATAAATTAGGGCTCATACGGAGGTATATAGACAGTCGTTTTTCCTTTGCTCTATTTGAGAGTGGAACGGGAAAGGAAATGATAAGCAGTCGTTCACTATACCCTCCGCCACGCACAGTAATGTGGCTTGGGGAGTATCAATTTAGAGGTAGAAATAATGAATTTGATAGCAAGAATCTGTGATACGCTGAAGTGGGGCCGGCGTCATGTTATTTAGAAGGGATAGGGACATAATAACAAACTCGCCGTGCCTTGCACCCCACCCTCTCTCCTCCACACCTGCGACTCACTATGTTTTGCTCGTGTATCGTGTCATTTCTGGAAACCCAGAATCTACTCTGTACGAATCAACATGGATTCCGGAAACAGCGATCGTGTGAGACACAACTCCCTTTATTTGTTCATGAGACCAGAAAATATTAGATACAGGATCCCAGGTAGATGCCATTTTCCTTGACTTCCGGAAGGCGTTCGATACAGTTCCGCACTGTCGCCTGAGAAGCAAAGTGAGAGCCTACGGAATATCAGACCAGCTGTGTGGCTGGATTCAAGAGTTCTTAGCAAACAGAACACAGCATGTTGTTCTCAATGGAGAGACGTCTACAGACGTTAAAGTAACCTCTGGCGTGCCACATGGGAGTGTTATGGGACCATTGCTTTTCACAATAAATATAAATGATCTAGTAGATAGTGTCGGAAGTTCCATGCGGCTTTTCGCGGATGATGCTGTAGTATACAGAGAAGTTGCAGCATTAGAAAATTGCAGCGAAATGCAGGAGGACCTACAGCGGATAGGCACTTGGTGCAGGGAGTGGCAACTAACCCTTAACATAGACAAATGTAATGTATTGCGAATGCATAGAAAGAAGGATCCTTTATTGTATGATTATATGATAGCGGAACAAACACTGGTAGCAGTTACTTCTGTAAAATATCTGGAAGTATGCGTAGGGAACGATTTGAAGTGGAATGATCATATAAAATTAATTGTTGGTAAGGCGGGTGCCAGGTTGAGATTCATTGGGAGAGTCCTTAGATAATGTAGTCCATCAACAAAAGAGGTGGCTTACAAAACACTCGTTCGACCTATACTTGAGTATTGCTCATCAGTGTGGGATCCGTACCAGGTCGGGTTGACAGAGGAGATAGAGAAGATCCAAAGAAGAGCGGCGCGTTTCGTCACAGGGTTATTTGGTAGGCGTTACGGAGATGTTTAGCAAACTCAAGTGGCAGACTCTGCAAGAGAGGCGATCTGCGTCGCGGTGTAGCTTGCTGTCCAGGTTTCGAGAGGGTGCGTTTCTGGATGAGGTATCGAATATATTGCTTCCCCCTACTTATACCTCCCGGGGAGATGACGAATGTAAAACTAGAGAGATTCGAGCGCGCATGGGGGCATTCCGGCAGTCGTTCTTCCCGCGAACCATACGCGACTGGAACAGGAAAGGGAGGTAACGACAGTGGCACGAAAAGTGCCCTCCGCCACACACCGTTTGGTGGCTTGCGGAGTATAAATGTAGATGTAGATGTTACTGGGGGGGACCGGTAGTCAGACAACCGCAGCAGCACCAGAACACGACCCTCGGAGCAGCCTGAGAAGCGGTGGGCGTGACTTGTGGTGTCCAGGGCACGGACTGCTGGTACAGCCTGTACATCATACTGCGGCAGGTGGTCCAGCCGGCGGGTTGTTTGGCGGAAGCGGCGGCGACACGGCCCAGCGGTCTGCGCCCATTGTGTGCCCCGGCCTCGCTGCTACACTCGCTACACTCTACACACCACACTGGCTGCTCTCACTCCGCCTCAAGGCGCTACTCGTCACACACTGCAGCGCCCGAGGCCGCTAGCCAAGGCCGCAGCTGCAGGAGGCGTGCCAAACAGACGCGGCTGCAGGGAAGATGCAGGTGACCGCCTTACACCCGGTTGTCCCACCTCCTCCCTTCCCTACTCTACCAGCACGGGGTCACACACGACGGATCTCTAGTGTCGACGACACATGTTTCGGTCGCGAGGCCCCTGAGAAAGAAGGCCTTGGCTCGTGCGTGGCAGTGCGTGACACGGGAGGTGTTACTCGTGCCAGCAGACGTCTCTGGCGGGGAGCGAGTAGCTATTTCAGACGACGACGACGCTGATGATGATGACGATGATTTTAAGTGAGGGACGTTAAATATCATGGTCACCAGCGCCCTGATGAAAAGCCAGAATGCCAACCCCATGGGTGGCGACGAAGGCTTTCCCCGCATGCAGAGCAGTTTGTTTTATTTATTTATTTATTTATTGTTCCGTGGGACCAAATTAAGGAGAAGTCCATAGTCATGGAAATTATAACACGACAGTAGAAACATATAAAATGAAATACAAGAAACGTATTCAGGCGACAATTCGTAAATTTAAATAAAGAAAATCAACAATGTAACACTGGAATATTCTTAATTTTTCAGCTCTTCAAGGAGCTCCTCGACAGAATAGGAGGAGTGAGCCATGAGGAAACTCTTCAGTTTAGACTTAAAAGTGTTTGGGCTACTGCTAAGATTTTTGAGTTCTTGTGATAGCTTATTGAAAACGGATACAGCAGAATACTGCACTCCTTTCTGCACAAGAGTCAAGGAAGTGCCTTCCACATGCAGATTTGATTTGTGCCTAGTATTAACTGAGTGAAAGCTGCTAACTCTTGGGAATCAGTTAATATTACTAACAACAAACGACATTAAAGAAAATATATACTGTGAGGGCAATATCAGAATTCCCAGACTATTGAATAGGGGTCGACAAGAGGTTCTCGAACTTACACCACACATATCTCAAACAGCAATGGTCCCATAACACTCCCCTGTGGCACGCCAGAGGTTACCTTTACGTCTGTAGACGTCTCTCCATTGAGAACAACATGCTGTGTTCTGTTTGCTAAAACTCCTCAATCCAGTCACACAGCTGGTCTGATATTCCGTAGGCTCTTTACTTTGTTTATCAGGCGACAGTGCGGAACTGTATCGAACACCTTCCGGAAGTCAAGAAAAATAGCATCTACCTGGGAGACTGTATCTAATATTTTCTGGGTCTCATGAACAAATAAAGCGAGTTGGGTCTCACACGATCGCTGTTTCCGGAATCCATGTTGATTCCTACAGAGTAGATTCTGAGTTTCCAAAAACGACATGATATTCGAGCAAAAAAACATGTTCTAAAATTCTACAACAGATCGACGTCAGAGATATAGGTCTATAGTTTTGCGCATCTGCTCGACGACCCTTCTTGAAGACTGGGACTACCTGTGCTCTTTTCCAATTATTTGGAACCTCCCGTTCCTCTAGAGACTTGCGGTACACGGCTGTTAGAAGGGGGGGGGCAAGTTCTTTCGCGTACTCTGTGTAGAATCGAACTGGTATCCCGTCAGGTCCAGTGGACTTTCCTCTGTTGAATGATTTCAGTTGCTTTTCTATTCCTTGGACACTTATTTCGATGTCAGCCATTTTTTCGTTCGTGCGAGGATTTAGAGAAGGAACTGCAGTGCGGTCTTCCTTTGTGAAACAGCTTTGGAAAAAGGTGTTACGTATTTCTGCTTTACGCGTGTCATCCCCTGTTTCAATGCGATCATCATCCCAGAGTGTCTGGATATGTTGTTTCGAACCACTTACTGATTTAACGTAAGTCCAGAACTTCCTAGGATTTTCTGTCAGGTGTTGGAGCCGCTGTAAGGATTCATGCATCAGCTAAATCAACTGGTCTACTCGATGCATTTGGTAAAGTGCTTGTAGCGCACTAAGTCAGTCGGAGCAGACGAGAAACCTCGTATGCTGATGTCTGCGAATCCTCTCCAGTGCCATCATGTGTTCATATTTCAGACGAGTTTAGTAACTCTTGACAAAGGTAAGACCTTTAGTGGGCGTGTTTTCACTTACATACTGATCTTCGGTGGGCCCTGTACGGAGCCGAGCATTCGCGAAGTGTGGCGGACAAAAAACCTCCTAGTGTGACATCACACGTTCGTTGCGAGGGGCCCGTATTCCACAAAGGCTATATTTTCGTAGAGAAAACGAAAACATTCAAGTACTTATTGCTTCAGTGGTGCAAGTTTCCTTGGAGATTGAAGGACTATTAGCTGTCACGTTGGGCGGAGTCAGGTTGTCAGTAGAGAAACAGTAACAGCAGACTGGGTTGGCCAGAAGAGTTCGTTGACCTCTAATGTCAACTGTAGTCTGATGAAAATCGCTTGATAGTTGGCACTTCACGTGTTGGAGGTGTCTTCCCCCGATCAGAGCGATCTACGCCACGCCAGAACTTTCGCTGTTGCCAAAATGCCACAACGAACGGCCTAATTCCTTCCCTGCCTTTTTTTCTTGCTGTGTTTGGATCCTAAATTTTGGACCCCGCCCTGCCATTTCGCATTTAGTCACACATGATAAAGACACCCAAAACAACAAACACAAAACGGCGATAATGAAATTCGCACATTTCGTACAGACCACTAGCCAAAGACTGTTGGGTTCTTTCGCACAAGACACGAATCGGCTTCACACGTCCAGTCATCACAGAGATGGTCTAACAGTAGGTAAACTTTAGCCGGCACGGCGTAAAACCGAAGTTCTTCAAGGCAGCAAATGGTCGTTGCAACTGGTTGTATAGATTCTAACAACCCTACCACAACAAAGGCCAAAATTAATTATGATTGTAGTGTTGCTCACGCTGCTAAATATTGCATTTTCGGGCAACAACAAAGTTATATTATGTGGCAGGTGTCATTAGAGCATAGTTAATAAAGTAATTTTTTGAAATAATGGATAAACTAGGCACTCATCTTTTCGTGTTTCCCACGCTGGTCTCGTTGTGAACTCATGCCTCAATCGTCGAAAATCTAGGTGGTGATGATTTCAAGCTCGGATGCAAATAGGCCTACGTGTTAGTCTGCGATATTCAAAAGTTTTATAGATGTGTTTCATAAGCCATTCTTGAAGATTAAACTTTTGCAAGTTAAGAGAATGCTGATGTAAAAAAGTAATCAGCACTCTGAATTTAAGTTACACTTCTTTTTTATTACTTTCTTGCAACATCACTTCACAATATAAAAGATACTTGAAAATATCTTCCTCACTGTTAAAGTTCACATTTCATAAACTGACTACAATTTGCGTCTTTTCAACAAGACGACCAAGACTTGACTCCCTAATAACCGCTTACGCGCCCAAAAAATCAGAGTTACAAGTACGTCAAAGATCATAGTGACAAAAGAAAGAATACACATAAGAATAATATCATTGCAATATAAACATATCGATGTATCAAAGTACCTCTACATTAATGAAATCAAATCTGAATGTTGTCACAGAAATATGTTAACTATTTTACAGAAAAACAGTAAAATATTGCTGGTATCGAGAGGCTGAGGTGAGATGCCGTAATGGTGACGTAATTCAAGTACCATTACAAGATACATAAATATATCCGAATGTTTACCAAAGCGCAGTTGTAGCGATGCAGTGTGATACAGAAAGTCGTGAGTTTGAAAATCGTCGGGTGGTAAGACACCTTTTTTTTCTTAAATTTTTGTCAAAAAATGTCTGAACCGTAGAAGACAAAGACACATTAAGCCCAGAGGGAAAGAAAGCAAAAAACAGGGACTTTGAGAAAGTTCCACAAAATACGCCACAGAGAAACGGAGGTCCTGAACTAAAGATTAAATGTGCTTCGCCATAATGCTATGACGGATAAAAAGCAGCCGGCCGCTGTGGCCGAGAGGTTCTAGGCGCTTCAGTCCGGAACCACGCAGGCATGGATGTGTGTGATGTCCTTAGGTTCGTTAGGTTTAAGTAGTTCTAAGTCTAGGGGACTGATGCCCTCAGATGTTACGCCCATAGTGCTAAGAGGCATTTGAACCATTTTTTTATATAAAAAGGAAAACACGGTCGTCAGCCCTCTCGTCGTTCGCTAAAACGGCCGATAACTCAGACGGCAAACACAAACGAAAACGTAAGTGGTTAAAAAAAAAAGGGCATTGCATCAGGAAATGGCGAACCGTCAGAGGTTGAATGCAATGAGCGGAAAGTGGTGCCCCCCCCCCCCCACGACTTAACAAACGGCGGTGGCCAGAAAGACAGCACCCAGTACGAGACCTAGTGAGGAGGCCGAGAGGAGGACGCGCCCTTAGCGCTAGGATTTCACCCGGAACAAGTCCCGCCCATTCACCCCCCTCCACGCCTATCCATGGTGTAAGGCCCTCCCCTAAACAGCCGCCAGTTCCGCAAACTGGAAGCTACAACAAAGTTGTTATCGTCGCAGTATAACACGTGTTATACTGTGATGAAATTCAGTAACGATAAGAAATTTAAGCTTTTCTGGACAGTAATGTAATATGAATCTGCACTATTAAAGAAATAAAAATATTTATAGAGAATTGAAAGCATCGCCAGCAATAGAAAACAAAAAAATTACGTGATGTTATTTAAGGGCAATAAGGAGAATTTTCATTAACTAATTCACTTATTATAAAACGTTTATTTGAGGGAAACAGCAGAGCAAACATACAATGCGAAAACAATGGTCTTGAATCTGTCACGTCGGTAGTAAAGCCACGGATGCACTCGAATAACTCTGTTGTCTAAACTCACCGTTATATAGAAATAAGTGAAGGTTGTTTTGTTTATGTAGGCCCTCATAGTAGCTCACGAAAATTAAAGAATACAAGAATGTCATAAAGTAGAAATGACTAGTGAAAGCAGTAAGATATTTGCATGTATGACATTTCGTTAGTATTTGCATGGGTTATGGGTGAATTTTAAGTTGTAAATTCTTCCAATGCCATACCTGCGCATTATAAACGAGGTTACAAAGAATTGTGGCTGTTTCTGTGTGATTAGTGTCTTATGTGCTGTTGCAAACGTCTCAGGAAAATAATGTGTCGTTATTATTTGTCCTGTCTGTTTTCAACCAAAAGATTTATTAATTTCGTAAATGTCATTCAAACCATTATTTAAAAATAATAATGTGATGTTTATGTTTGTCACAGAGCAGTTTTGGAGGAAATATATGCTGCGGTGTTTCACGGCTGTAAAACGTCCTTCATGCTGTGCTAGTTCTTCTTTCACCCCTAAAATTTTTCAGCAAAACTATTCAGTGAATAGCACGCAAAATCAGCTTGGATCGATCTTGCAACAACAAAGTAATTTTGATGCCCTCTGGAAGTATAGTGAACATTGGTGCTTGTTTCACATATACTGTCTGAGTTCGGAAACTTAAGTGTCAAGTATACTGTGGTTCCTCTTTCTCCAAACAAATTATTCTTTGAGGGTAGGTTTATCCTTTTTTAGCTTTTGGTGCTTTTCCTCACATAGAAGTATGTTTCTTCATAGGCTATTCATCTGGATACTGAGTTCTCGTATTTCAAGAATTAAGTGCTACATTGTTTTCTGTTATGTTTGCTGAGGCCAATTGTGCACGTTTCTTGTAATGTGTCTTTTAACTACCTGGGAAAATTTAAGACCTAGCAAGATATTAACGTAACATTCACTCCAAGTGCAGCCGAATGCAGTAAGCCACGTGGGTCAACTGAAACGATGCCCAGGCGCCGAACAACGACCGGGAAAACCGGGGGTGAGTGGGCGGGACTTGTTCCGGGTGAAATCCCAGCGCTAACGATTCCTGAGAGGAGGCCGTCCAAGCTGTTGGTAGAGGCTTAATTCCGAGGAGCTTGTTCCCACGGAGGGAGGACCGGTGGTGACGCGAAAGTGACGCCCCCTGCTGACAGACGGTAACACAGAGGGAATGGAAGAACAAGCGGGCCGAGGTATGAGGACTGCAGCCTTGGCAGCGGCATCAGCGGCCTCGTCTCGCGTCAGACCGACGTGACCAGGGACCGACAGAAACACCACAGTGGCTTCATCAAGAGTGAGCAATTGACAGCTTTCCTGGACCCGCTGCACCAAGGGATGGACGGTTTACATACAGCACACAGCGGCTCAGGGGAGCACTGAGATTTTTTTTTTGTGGGGTTTTAGGGCGCTCAACTACTAAGGTCAGTAGCGCCTAGTCACAAATGTAAGTGCACATGTAATCTGGTAAAACTCAAGGGGGGGGGGGGGGGGGAGAACACCAGAAAGTTCTTACAAAGACGCAGATAAAATAATTAAAAGAGTTAGATGTCTTTGGACAAGTCCGTCAAAGTAATAAAACGAAGAACACGAGCAGCTGCTCGAGCGTATCAGCTAAAATTTCCTGTAGGGTAGAGGGCAGAGACAGGGCAACACGAGATTGATTAAAACTGGGACACGACAATAAAACATGGCGCACTGACAATACATGACCACACGGGCACTGCGGGGCGGGGTCACTGGATAGCAGGTAGCGGTGGCTAAACCGGCAATGCCCAATCCGCAACCTGGCCAAAATGACTTCCTCTCGCCGAGATGGTCGGGAGGAGGTTGTCCGAGCTGTTGGGAACGGGCCGGCCGGAGTGGCCGAGCGGTTAAAGGCGCTACAGTCTGGAACCGCACGACCGCTACGGTCGCAGGTTCGAATCCTGCCTCGGGCATGGATGTGTGTGATGTCCTTAGGTTAGTTAGGTTTAAGTAGTTCTAAGCTCTAGGGGACTTATGACCACAGCAGTTGAGTCCCATAGTGCTCAGAGCCATTTGAACCATTTGTTGGGAACGGTTTTATGGCCCGGAGCTTATTTTCTTGAAGTGACGACCAAGTATCCCACCATAATGGCACAAGCCTCTTACAAGCAACCCCACTAATGTCAGACGATGGGACACAAAGGGAGGTTGGCCGAGGCAGGAGGACTGCAGCCTTGGCCGCAGGAGAGCCATCATCAGCAAAAGAATGGAGGGATTGCTGGATCCGTTGCACCAAGGGATGGACCGGATATGGAGCTCCGAGGCTCTGAAGAGCACTGAGTGAATCAGAGCAGGGTACATACGGAGAATGGCGGTGGCGAGCACTGAGAGAGTCGGATCAGATGAAACAATTGAACAGCCTGTGTTGCCGGATACACTGCGTGGCCTGGTACAGGGCGAAGAGCTCCGCTGTGAACACTCAGCATTGTTCAAGAAGCCGATACCGAAAAACGTCGGTACCAATGACGAGGATATACCCGACACCACGGTCAGTCCGAGAGCCATTTGTAGCCACGGTGAGTACGTTGAGAAACAAATACGTAGACATGCAGAGTAAGGATTTGGAATGTTTATTTTATTTATAAAGCTTTAACAGTTTTCACATAAAAAAAATTCGGGGGCATTTTTCAACAAGGCCTCGTATACTTTTCTGTGTTAAATAATCTTGTGTTTTGGGGACCAAACCAACAATTCACTTGCTTAAAATCCAACACTTACTTCGTCACGGTTATGAATCCCGTAAAGGTGCTACACCAATTTGCTGTTAAAGTGATACAGTAAAAGGATGTTATAAGCCTACGTGAAAAGCAACTGACAGATCAACCATTTTCGTCAGCAATATTTTTGTTTCTCTATGCTTGCGCCGCTGTTCTTTTCCAAATGTCCAGCTAGACGCCGTATTGTATTGTATTGTATTGTATTGTATGTTAACCGGGGACCTAGAAGCCGGCCGGAGTGGCCGTGCAGTTCTAGGCGCTACAGTTTGGAACCGCGAGACCGCTACGGTCGCAGGTTCGAATCCTGCCTCGGGCGTGGATATGTGTGATGTCCTTAGATTAGTTAGGTTTAAGTAGTTCTAAGTTCTAGGGGACTGATGACCTCAGAAGTTGAGTCCCATAGTGCTCAGAGCCATTTGAACCATTTTTGGGGACCTAGAAACGACGGAGAGGCTCCAACCCCGCTGCAGCCGCAGTGGTCCACAACCCCACGACGGCTACCGCAGTCCACTTCACCCCTCCGCCGCCCCACACCGAATCCAGGGTTATGGTGCGGTTCGGCCCCCGGTGGACCCCCTAAGGAACGTCTCACACAAGAGGAGTGTAACCCCTATGTCTGCGTGGTAGAGTAATGGTGGTGTACGCGTACGTGGAGAACTCGTTTGCGCAGCAATCGCCGACATAGTGTAACTGAGGCGGAATAAGGGGAACCAGCCCGCATTCGCCGAGGCAGATGGAAAACCGCCTAAAAACCATCCACAGACTGGCCGGTTCACCGGACCTCGACACAAATCCGCCGGGTGGATTCGTGCCGGGGACCAGGCGCTCCTTCCCGCCCGGGAAGCCGTGCGTGAGACCGCACGGCCAACCAGGCGGGCGCTAGACGCCCTGGTCTACTTGGTGATACCTTGCTCTAATCCCTTTCTCTTTGCAAGGCTATTACACACAACATTCTCTGTTATCTGTCTCGCGTGTTCCAGCCTCTTAGAATTTCTCCCTATGCGGTACTTCCTGTTCCTAATTAGTATGACAGTACATGTTCCGGTAACCTTACCTATCTTCCGGTGTAAATCTCTTCTCTCTCCTGCTCTACTGCTCATACTAACCTCCCGCTTAGTTTTTAACAACAGCGCCTCACTCCCGTTCTGCTACACACACACACACACACACACACACACACACACACACACGGAGTGTTCCCTGTCAGTATATGAGGGCAACAGAGATCGTCTGATAAAGAAATCTCTCTTCGTCAATTAACGTGCTAATCTTTCTTATTTCAACGAACCTGTACCGTCATCTTTCCAAGGTAGGACTATTGTTTCACTACCCTTACTGCTGTGTTCTCCCCAATTGTAATGTCCTGTAAGTCATTATATACGCTTCTACTACAGGCTTTCATTTTGACCTTAATTTTGCGTGTTCTTGTGCCACCTCCCCTGCTACAAGCTCCGCCCCACTGACAGTTCTGGTAACATTACCCATCTTCTGGCATAAGTATCTTCTGCTCCACTGTTCCTCCTACCACTTGAGTGACACACAACTTCTAGTTTGTGCGCCGAGCGGCAGTTTGCTTTGAATATAGAGGAACATAAGTTAATGCCCACGACTAGAAAAAACAATCATGTAACGTCCGAATACAGCTTCAGTAGTTTGCTATTTGACACAATCACATCGATTAAATATCTAGGCGTACCGTTGCAAAGCGATATACAATGGAATTAGCGAATAAGGTCGGCCGGCCTGAGTGGCCGTGCGGTTCTAGGTGCTACAGTCTGGAGCCGAGCGACCGCTACGGTCGCAGGTTCGAATCCTGCCTCGGGCATGGATGTGTGTGATGTTCAAAATGGTTCAAATGGCTCTGAGCACTATGGAACTTAACTTCTAAGGTCATCAGTCCCCTAGAACTTAGAACTACTTAAACCTAACTAACCTAAGGACATCACACACATCCATGCCAGAGGCGGGATTCGAACCTGCGACCGTAGCGGTCGCCCGGTTCCAGACTGTAGTGTCCAGAACCACTCGGCCACCCCGGCCGGCTATGTGTGTGATGTCCTTAGATTAGTTAGGTTTAATTAGTTCTAAGTTCTAGGCGACTGATGACCTCAAAAGTTAAGTCGCATAGTGCTCAGAGACATTTGAACCATTTTTGAATAAGGTCGGTAGCAGGGAAGCCGAATGCTCGACTTTGTTTTATTGGGAGAATTTCGGAAAACTGTAGCTCATCTGTAATGGAGACGGCGTCTAGAACGTTAATACGACCCATTCTTGATTACTGTTCGAGTTTTTTTGGGATCCCCACCATGTTCAATTAAAGCAGTTCAAAGCTGTGCTGCTAGATTTGTTCTCGGCAGGTTCGATCAACACGCAAATATAACGTGTGCTTCGTGAAAAAGGGGAAGCCCTGGACGGAAGACGACGTTCTCTTCGCGAGGTGCTATTGCGGAAATTTAGAGAACTGGCATCTGAGGCTGACTGCGGATCGATTCCAATGCCACCAACGTACATTTCCCGCAATGACCACGAAGACAAGATGAGAGAAATTAGGGCTCATACTGAGGCATACAGACAACGGTTTTTCCTTCGCTGTGTTTGCGAGTGGAACAGGAAAGGAAATTACTAGTAGTGGTGCTGGATACTTTGCGCCATGCACCGTATTAGTGGCTTGCGAAGTGTGCATCTAAATGTAGATGTAGAAAATCTACATTTATACTCCACAAGCCAACTAGCCACCTTCCCCTCCTTCCACCCTCCCCCCCGTCACCCTTTCTTGACTCTTCGCGAGCGGTGCGGGGAAGAATGAGTGTCGGTAATCCGGTTCAAGAAGTCTAATGTCTGATTTTCTCATCGTGGTCATTTTGCTAGATGTTTGCGGGAGAATTATAAGGGGTTGAAATGGCTCTGAGTACTGTGGGACTTAACATCTGAGGTCATCAGTCCCCTAGAACTGACAACTACTTAAATCTAACTAACTATCTATAAACATAATGAAGCTAATACGGAATCCTCAGTGCGTGAGCCCTGCCCACACTTTGCCAGTTTGGTTTTGTTTTTTCCCCGACAGCAATGTGTATTTTTAATTGTTGAATATCCCTAGTAGATGTAAAACTAGCATCAACTACGGTTGCCAGGTACAAGAACAGAAAATCCGGACCGGGCGTTATATTCAGCCGGAGATTTTGCCGTAAAAGCCGGACTACGTGTTTTTAACAGTCAGTTCGGTACTTTCAGCCGTTCGTTAATAATCAGTTACAGTCACTTTTCTGAGAGATCAACCTTAAATGTGCTTAAACTAAGAAAGAACTTTAATCAATAAATAGCCTTATAATTTGGCAGGTATGATAGCGGTCATAAAATCATTCGAACTGCTCAGTGTTCTTTCTGAGATAACCTTACATCAAAATAAACTAATAGTTCTTCAATAAAAATATAACCTGTCCTTGTGTGACAGGAAACGTAAAGGTATTCAATAACTTTGGTCATTTCAATTAGTCTTGTACAGAAATAACAATAATCTGTAGTTAAGTATTAATATTTCTCATCTGAACCAACATTAACAAGCACGTTAGTTTTCTTGGAAAAGATTTCGTGGAACTCTCGACAAGATAATTTTAAATTATACAACAACCTCCTGTTTGTAATTGTGTCGCCGGCCACTGGCGGCCGAGCGGTTCTAGGCGCTTCAGTCTGGTACCGCGCGACCGCTACGGTCGCAGGTTCGAATCCTGCCTCGGGCATGGATGTGTGTGATGTCCTTAGGTTGGTTAGGTTTAAGTAGTTCTAAGTTCTAGGGGACTGATGACCTGTGATGTTAAGTCCCATAGTGCTCAGAGCCATTTGAACCATTTTTGTAATTGTGTCAGCCTGAAATTTATTCCGTTTCTATGTCCACTGGCCATTAATGAATGGTTCAAATGGCTCTAAGCACTGTGGGACTTAACATCTGAGGTCATCAGTCCCCTAGAACTTAGAACTACTTAAACCTAACTAACATAAGGACATCACACACATCCATGCCCGAGGCAGGATTCGAACCTGCGACCGTAGCAGCTGCGCGGTTCGGGACTGAAGCGCCTAGAACCGCTCGGCCACAACGTCCAGCAAGTGTAAGGGGAAATGAAAAAGTTTCCGGTTGAGAGTACTGCTGCAGCGAATATGCAAACTAGCGCGACAGGTATATAAGTACCAACATTTGGGAAAACCGTGAGTGTGGCCTTCGAGCGGAAACCTTTCTATCACCCCTTATGATTTGTACACTGGCTGTTTTTTGTACGTACTCCCACGGTATTTTAACAGTGCACCTCTGCGTGATACACAAGCCTTGTGTTGTAGCTTCTGCCACTGGAGTCAGTTTCACAAGCACCTCTGTTATGCTGTCGCACTTACTGAAATACGAAATGATCTAAAGCAAGGGTCTCCAAACTTGTTTAGTCCGAGGGCCACATTGACTCCTCCACGAAGTCATAAGGGCCAAGATCTACCTAGTGGGGTTAAAGCACCCTAGCACTCCATGATCATCGTAATGTTAAGGCTAAAGGAAAGATGAAACCGCAAAAAATCTAAGGTTGTGCGAAGTACCTAGCAGTAAAACGAACTGCGATTTTTATCTAATTACTTAATTTTGATTGGTGGACGTACCTGACCGAAATTCTGGCGTATTTTATTTTGGCGAATTTCAACGACAAAAAAGTATGTCACTGTACATTCCTCACGAAAGCGTCCTGCAAAGTTAACTTAATCTCAAAATCATTGTTAGCAACACTATTACTGCAAGACGTAACATAGGTAGAGTATGTCAACGCATTGTAATTTCAAGCGGCGCAACAATAAGTTTAGTTATGTAGTCTCGTAGCGAGTAGCAGAGCCAGAGCATATATTTGATAGCTCTGTTGCGTGATTGTGTCTATGTTGCAATGTGTCTCACGAGTTTTTTTTTAGTGTTTTATGCGCTGTACTAGTAGGTGTGACGACGAAGTGTGGGACAATTCAAAGTTTGAATTCAAAGAGACAAGGAAAATCTGAAAATCGAAATACGTATAGCACAACTTGAGTATTTTTTCACTGTATTTTTTAGTGGAACTACAGTGTGATTGTGAGTATTTAATTTAGTAATTAAAGTACCCTAAAAATAAATTCATTGCAGTTTGTTTAGGCAGACTACTCCCTAGTTTTATTAGTATTAAATAGCACAATTTTATTTTCAGGTTACAATCTTTTGTGAAGTTCTGTGCAAATATGGAAAAGAAACGAAAGGCTGACAGTGAATGTAGAATTTTTAAAGAGCAGTGGGGATGTAAATATTTCGTGGTGGAGTCGAGCAACAAACCAATGTGTATTATTTGGATAGTCACAAGTTTAACCATGACCTTCCGCTTCGTAAAGATAGAGCTCCGACAATGTCGCGATAGGCCTCGAAACTCAATTGTTAGCAGTATAGGTACCACCTCAAATACTTGGCGGGCCGGATACCAGGGATGTCCAGCCAGCTAACGTGGGCCGGTTTGCAGGCCCTTGCGGGCCGGTTTCGGCCCGCGGGCCGTAGTTTGGAGACCCCTGATCTAAAGGCGTTATTGGGGCTGTTAGATTAGATTAGATTAGATTAGTTTTTCTTTCCACAGATCCGTGTTGAGGAGATACTCGTGGATGTGGAACATGTCACTTTTTTTATAAGCTGAAATAACGTTACTAATAGTATGAATATATACAATACATCATTTGTTTCTATTAAAAAATTCGTCAATGGAGTAGAAGGAGTTGGCCACTAGTAAGTCTTTCAGGCTCCTTTTAAACTGATCTTTATTTGTAACTAAATTTTTTATGTTTGCTGGCAAATTCTTGAAGATGAGTGTTCCTGAGTAGTGGACCCCTTTTTGAACTAAAGTAAGTGCTTTTAAGTCCTTGTGCAGATCATTTTTGTTCCTGGTATTGTATGTATGAACTGAGCTGTTTGATGGAAAAAGAGATATATTATTTAGGACAAATTTCATTAAGGAGTAAATATACTGAGAGGCAGTAGTTAGTATACCCAGTTCTTTGAAGAGATTTCTACAAGACGTCCGTGAGTTTACTCCACAAATAATACGTATTACACACTTTTGGACTCTGAAAACTTTTGTTTGACTTGAAGAGTTACCCCAAAATATTATACCATATGACATTACGCAATGAAAGTAGGCAAAGTATGCAAGCTTTTTCATTTTTATGTCGCCTATGTCTGCTAACACTCGAATTGCAAATACAGATTTGTTAAGGCGTTTCTGCATTTCTGTGGTGTGCTCCTCCCAACTGAATTTATTATCAAGTTGTAATCCCAGGAATTTAAGACTGTCAACCTCTTCTATCTGCTCTTCTTTGTACTTTATGCACATGCTGGGTGGAAACCTCTTACAGGTTCTGAATTTCATATAGTGAGTCTTTTCGAAGTTTAATGTCAGTGAGTTGGCTTTAAACCATTTATTAATATCCATGCAAATATCATTAGCAGCTCTTTCTAGAACTACACTCGACATAGTATTTATTGCAATACTTGTGTCATCTGCAAACAAAACGAACTCTGCTTCTGGCAGTGTAACTGATGAGAGGTCATTAATGTACACAAGAAAAAGCAATGGCCCTAAGATGGATCCTTGTGGGACACCACTTGTAATTTCTTCCCATTCTGATGATGACAGATGACTTAATTCACTAGTCCCTTGCACTGACACCCTTTGTTTCCTGTTAGCTAGGTATGACTAGAACCATTTTGCAGCACTGCCCATGACGCCATAGAATTCTAATTTATTTAAAAGGATGTTGTGGTTTACACAATCGAATGCCTTTGACAAATCACAGAAAATACCTGCTGCTTGTAACTTGTTATTTAATGAATTAAGTACATTTTCACTGTAGGTGTAAATAGCCTTTTCGATATCAGCCGCTTGGTCCAAGCCTTCGTATTTGACTGCACTTGGGCGATTTGCGTGTCGATGAAGATGAGACGGAATGAAACGACTAGGATAACACAAACACCCTGACTACGGCAACACGAACACCCAAGAATCGAGCTCGTGACGCCGCAAATTGGAGGCAGTGACGAAAAGCTCTAGTGCAGGAGCTGTACACTCGCGCATACTAAAAAAAAAAAAAAAAAAAAAAAAAAAAAAAAAAAAAAAAAAAAAAAAAAAAAAAAAAATCGGTCGGTCTTACGTGGTACGCACGGCTTACTGACGAGGAATTCGCCAGAATCATAGGAAGGACAGAATCCTTAACGCAGCTCTTCCGTGGGTGAGGATTCACCCAACGAATCCCAGCAATGCATCTGCGCTTTGTACGTATTGTTTTGTAGAACGCGAGTGGTTCCGATTTTGGCTTTCTTTGTGCGCAGCTACCGACGTCTCTGGAAGACTACTTTAACTCTTTTCACGCCTCTGGAAGGCCCCCTAATTTTTTCCCGCTGTTAATGAGCCAGCTCTCGCACTCTCTCTTTCTCTCTCTCTCTCTCTCTCTCTCTCTCTCTCTTTCTCTGACAGGGCGCCTGCCTGTCGGAGGCGGCAAACGTGTTTGTCCGAGTGGGGGGGGGGGGGGGGGGCATAATTGCCTGCGTTTCGTTTCTTTCCGCGTAAGTGGAAAGGCTGTTACAAACAAGAGCCTTTAATGAGAGAACGTCTATCTGAGTGCATCTCAGTCACTTCTTTTCTTCTTTCACTTAGTCATCTTTACGGTACTCCCAAGTAGTCTCCCTCTCTCCTCCGCCCCCCCTCCTCTCTCTCTCTCTCTTTCTTTCTTTCTTTTCCTCTCCTAAAAAGTGTAGCTCATGTTTTGCTGCCCAGATCTGTACCTTTCTTTACCTTTAGCACACGTCCGTAATTCCACTTTGAAATTTGATGTAGTAGTTTAATTTCCGTCCCTGACTCACGAAGTGCGGTCAGACATTCCTCCGCCTCTCCCTCCCCCCCCTCCCCCCGCAGACGTACTAATATCTACTATATCAGTTCTTGATATTTAGGACTTTTCACGCTGCCTATTTCGATCACGGTCAAGTAGCAAGAGTAGCGCACACTAATCATTCAAACAGCTGACTGGGAAACTTCGTCGTGAGGAAAAAAAGCTCATTTAGTTTCGCTTATCAACATTCCTGACGCTGCTCTTGAAGCACGTGCTGGGACTGTGACACAGAGCTACGTGGTGGTTGGCCAGAGCCTTCACTGTACAGAACAGCGCTCTGCACAGGGCGAGTAAGGGCAGCTAGCCTGCGGCGGTCACACTGGCCTATCGCGCTGCTGCTAAGACGCTGTGGTGTTTTTAGCCGTCTTTACGAGGGCAGTTCAATAAGTAATGCAACACATTTTTTTTCTGAAACAGGGGTTGTTTTATTCAGCATTGAAATACACCAGGCTATTCCCCAATCTTTTAGGTACACAACACTATTTTTCAACGTAATCTCCATTCAATGCTACGGCCTTACGCCACCTTGAAATGAGGGCCTGTATGCCTGCACGGTACCATTCCACTGGTCGATGTCGGAGCCAACGTCGTACTGCATCAATAACTTCTTCATCATCCGCGTAGTGCCTCCCACGGATTGCGTCCTTCATTGGGCCAAACATATGGAAATCCGACGGTGCGACATCGGGGCTGTAGCGTGCACGAGGAAGAACAGTCCACTGAAGTTTTGTGAGCTCCTCTCGGGTGCAAAGACTTGTGTGAGGTCTTGCGTTGTCATGAAGAAGGAGAAGTTCGTTCAGATTTTTGTGCCTACGAACACGCTAAAGCCGTTTCTTCAATTTCTGAAGAGTAGCACAATACGCTTCAGAGTTGATCGTTTGACCATGGGGAAGGACATCGAACAGAATAACCCCTTCAGCGTCCCAGAAGACTGTAACCATGACTTTACCGGCAGAGGGTATGGCTTTAAACTTTTTCTTGGTAGGGGAGTGGGTGTGGCGCCACTCCCTTGATTGCCGTTTTGTTTCAGGTTCGAAGTGATGAACCCATGTTTCATCGCCTGTAACAATCTTTGACAAGAAATTGTCACCCTCAGCCAATTCCGCACAGATGGTTCTCCTTTGCTCTTTATGGTGTTCGGTTAGACAACGAGGGACCCAGCGGGTACAAACCTTTGAATATCCCAACTGGTGAACAATTGTGACAGCACTACCAACAGAGATGTCAAGTTGAGCACTGAGTTGTTTGATGGTGATCCGTCGATCATCTCGAACGAGTGTGTTCGCACGCTCCGCCATTGCAGGAGTAACAGATGTGCACGGCCGGCCCGCACGCGGGAGATCAGACAGTCTTGCTTGACCTTGCGGCGATGATGACACACGCTTTGCCCAACGACTCACCGTGCTTTTGTCCACTGCCAGATCGCCGTAGACATTCTGCAAGCGCCTATGAATATCTGAGATGCCCTGGTTTTCCGCCAAAAGAAACTCGATCACTGCCCTTGTTTGTACGCACATCCGTTACAGACGCCATTTTAACAGCTCCGTACAGCGCTGCCACCTGTCGGAAGTCAATGAAACTATACGAGACGAAGCGGGAATGTTTGAAAATATTCCATAAGAAATTTCCGGTTTTTTCAACCAAAATTGGCCAAGAAAAAAAATGTGTTGCATTACTTATTGAACTGCCCTCGTATTAAAGCAGCGATCTCACGTGTGTGACGCATTGCTAAGGTACAGCACAAGTGTCAAACTGTATGTCTCAAATATTCAGCAACAAAAAATGGAAGCATAATGAGTTCAAAAAATATATTTTCCGACTAGGTCAAACTCCAGTACTCGTCTTGCTAACATTTATTTACACGGACAGCAACAGATTTCGTTGTTTCTATCACAGCGGCAAGTCCAAATATTTAGCGGTGTCGTAATTATCTGTAGCTTATCATATGGAATCCTGAGAAGGAGAAAAAAGGAAACCAGTTTTAGGTCGCAAACCATCGTTTTTACGAGGTAAATTCAAAGTTGCGGGACAGACATCAGAAGTCTGAAGCACTTCGCATGACAATTTAAAGAGAGACTAGAGGAGACAAACCATATACTGGTACAGCTGCCAGGCTTCTCGGGCAGCCAAGTTTAGACAACAGAGCAGGATGCAGATTTTCTGCAGCAAGGTATTTTATTACATAGCTTTCATAATTGCTCATTTATTATCAAGACAGGGTCACAGTACATTATACTCTGTTGTTGGGTTGGGTTGGGTTGTTTTGGGGAAGACCAGACAGCAAGGTCATCGGTCTCTTCGGACTAGGGAAGGACGGGGAAGGAAGTCGGCCGTGCCCTTTGAAAGGAACCATCCCGGCATTGGCCTGGAGCGATTTAGGGAAATCACGGAAAACCTAAATCAGGATGGCCGGACGCGGGATTGAACCGTCGTCCTCCCGAATGCGAGTCCAGTGTCTAACCACTGCGCCACCTCGCTCGGTACTCTGTTGTATGTAGTAAGAATTTTGTATTTTTGATAAGGATTTCTGAGTCTAGCAAAGTATTGTGCAAAACAAATGCATTATGGGGAATGGGGAAAACGATTAACAATAACCTTCTAGCAGCTGTATCACCACAGCATGAAGCACTCAAAACATCCTTGCTTGACAGCTAACAGATCACACGTGCATATCTTGACTACAGAAATTGAGGCGCTGAGACAAAAAACGCGACTTATCATTTTTGGGGTATGTGAGGTATTACTGTAGTTTTTCTTTTCACGCGATTCTGCATCTGTTGGTTCTAAAGCAGTGTTTGCAATTTCGTTTCGTGCAATGAGAGGACTTGTCACAGAGACAAGTGGCACGAAAGAAACTGACACGTGATGGCAGCAGTGCAGCAGGATACACTAAACAGCTGTGAGATTTCAAAATGGCTGCGGTGATGGAACCGTCAGATGTGTCCGGAGACGCTTTACAGGAATTTAGAAGGAAGAAACGACGCCCTGAATAGTGGAAGAGAAATGTGATAAAACAAAAGAAGGTGATGGTTTGGAAGCATACCAACTGGATAGGAAACCATGTTCCAAAAGGAGAAACAGGAGCAGATTGCAGGTAAATAGTCATCTTCTCTACATAAAAAACTGACAAAAATGTCGCAACACCAAAAAATAATTAATCAAGAGTAATTAAATTCCGGGAACACATCTGTCTACGTAAAATCTTTTTAAGTGATTAACGTTGCAAGATCGCAGGTTAATGTAAGCGAGAGATAAGCCACTGAAATGTGAAATGCTGGTATTTAAAAAAAAAATGTTCAGTGCTGAGTCTGCAAGTAATGATCGAAAGGATCGATTTGTTAAAGAGATGTCTACGGATACCGGTGACTGTATGCTGGCCCCTATTTCGATTGTACAAAAGGTGGGATCCTTCCTACATGTAGGTCAGGGGTGCTTGTGTGTGGAGGGGGCTGAAGATGGCGCGGTGTACGCTGAAACTGGTAGCAAAAATAAAACAAAACTGGAAATTTAGACGGCTGAAGGTGTCGTGATTTGTCATTTTGACTCTCTCATGTTACAAGCCAAGGCACTAAAATGGATATTAACTTACATTACATCGTCTATTTTGATATGAATTGTTTAATTGTGAATGTTAAAGTAACAGAAATGTCTACGAACATGTTGAAATGACTAAAAACAATATTTAGTTTGAAAATGTATTATTATTTTTTAGTCACATGATGTTTATGATAAAATGAGTGTTGTTTAAATCAAAATGGGATATGTCAGTCATTTCATATTACCATTTTCTGCCGTTTGCCTTTATTCTACGATTACAGTTTTTGAGATAATGTTGTATTCTTCCTGATGAGCATATGGGAGTAGCTGTAAGGTTTGGAAATAATACTATTCACGATCATACAGTTTTTTTCAATACGTCTCAAAACTACTGTTGAGTGATATGTACTACTCCTGATATGAACACTTCACTTGATATGTCTGCACTCACGCTCTGAACTTTCTGCATATATCGCGCTACCTACATATGCTACTTGCACACAGTAAACTAGTGTTTTTTTTTGTGGTTTTAGGGCGCAAAACTGCTATGGTCATTAGCGCCCGGTCCGGGACTTAAGAAACAGTAAAAAACCTAAAATAGAAACCAGCAGCAGTGGGAACGAAAGTCATAAAATTGGAGAAACTAAAAGCAGAAGGAAGGCTAAAAAATCCACTACAGAAAGGGGTTGGGTATCCCAAACAAAAAAAATCAAATGACTGACGTCATTTCACTGGCACGAATGAACTCTAGAACGCGATCGGCCGATCGCGTGTCATCTGCTAAAATTGACGACATATCAGGCGACAGCTGTAGACAGGCGCGTAACGGATTAAAATAGGGGCACTCAATTAAAAGGTGTCTTACCGTCCACAGCTGAGAGCAGTGGGGACAGAGTGGGGGAGGATCGCCGCTTAAAAGATGTCGATGGCTAAAAAGACAGTGCCCTATCCGGAGTGTAGTTAAAATTATCTCCTCCCGACGACGCGCTCGGGAGGAAGAGGTCCAAGCACAAGGAAGAGTTTTCACGTCCCGCAACTTATTTTGAAGAAGTGTCGACCAATGCGCGTGTCATAAATGAACAACACGACGACATAAAACGCTCCGTAAATCGGCGAAGGGAATATATTGAATAGCTGCCCGAAGAAGAGAGACTGCAGCCTTGGCTGCAATATCGGCCGCCTCATTGCCACAGATACCAACGTGTCCCGGGAGCCAGAGGAACGCCACCGAGACGCCCCCCAGGTGGAGCAAGCTCAGACAGTCCTGAATCCGGTGGACCAGAGGGTACACAGGGTAAAGAGCTTGGAGTAAACTAGTGTGTAGAGCTGCACCAAGCTAGTATTCGGACTGAAGATCACAAGAACAACACTACCATTAAAATGCATAGGACATTATGTACGTCATTCACCGATCACATGATGTACTGCATAGGCTCTTGGACGATGTGCCACTGCATGTGCGTCGAAACATGGTTCCAGCGAGTTTGGTAACAGTGCGTAGGTCGTGGTGGTCGGATTACTTGGCCTGCACATTCCCTCGACTTGAATCTGCTAGACTGATAACTGCCAGGTCACATGAAATCGTAATTTTCGAGGCCCCTGGGGCATCCGATGAATACCTACTGGCGTGGGTTTGGGCTGTGGCCTATGCTGGAGGACGAGGTACCATATCTTTGTTGACGTCGGTGGTCGTCACACTGACCCATACTGTTAGTGGTCCCAGACGACAAGCGGCAGGAGCCACAGAGCAACATGTGTTGGTGTATGTGGCGTGTAGCGGGAAAGTTGTCCGTTTCCGCACATGAGCTTCTGTGCTAAACTTAACAGTCTCGCCAGAATGAAATTTTCACTCTGCAGTGCAGTGTGCGCTGCTATGAAACTTCCTGGCAGATTAAAACTGTGTGTCGGACCGAGACTATAACTCGGGACCTTCGCCTTTTGCGGGCAAGTGCTCTACCATCTGAGCTACCCTAGCACAACTCACGACCCGTCCTTACAGCATCAATTCCGCCAGTACCTCGTCTCCTACCTTCCAAACTTCACAGGTGGTCGGCAGGAGAGCTTCTGTAAAGTTCGGAAGGTAGGAGACGAGGTACTGGCAGAAGTAAAGCTGTGAGGACGGGGTGTAAGTCGTGCTTGGGTAGCTCAGTTGGTAGAGCACTTGCCCGCGAAAGACAAAGGTCCCGAGTTCGAGTCTCGGTCCGGCACACAGTCTTAATCTGCCAGCAAGTTTCATATCAGCGCACACTCCGCTGCAGAGTGAAAATCTCATTCTGGATTTCGTACCAGTATTGCAAAAATTATGTCCTGTTCCATTCGCATATCTGACGAAGGAACAGACACACACTAGCATATGTGTCCCGGCATACGTGCTGATGTATCTTACCTTATTCTGATGATCCGTAAGCGAAAAGTACGATAGATCCAAATGAACATTTTATATACTTCCAAATCCTTGCAAACGGGAAAATATTTCGTTGACACCCAGATACATAGGGATAAATGATCACTCTAGTGAAATAAGAGGAATCAGACTTCGCACGGAAAGATTCAAGTGTTCGTTTTTTCAGCGAGTTGTTCGTGACTGGAACAGTAGAGAAGTAGCTTAAAGGTGGTTCGATGAATACTCTGCCGGCCATGTAAGTGTGAACTATAGGGCATTCAGGTAGAGGGAGATGTAGAAATCAAAGTCAGTAAACGCAAAGGTGTCAATTCACGAGCTACAGTGTGGCAGATATATTATTATGCATACTATGACGAAGAAACGATGACTATGATGAAAGTAATGCAACGAGTCATAAAAGACACACAATGGCTGTCAGAGGCTCGTTAAGCTACGACGTCCATGAAAGAATTCGATGTGTTAGCTAGCACACACAGCGTCAGTATGTAAGAAGTTTAAACATAATAATCCAAAACAGAACAGTGCAATCCAATCATCTGCAAACAACGAGCAAATTTCGCGAGATGTAAATGCGCTGAACTGTACATCACGTTCGGCCAGAACGTTCAGATATGACTCCGCGGTACGCGAAGCAGGCTTTTATCAACGAGGGAAATTTTTTAAGAGCTGAAAAGCTTGCAATCGGCTGAGGGAGGTAGGAAAATGCAGCGAACCGCGTTCTGGTCTTTCATCCGCGCTTAACGAGCTCCGAACTGGGACTGGGTGATGGAGAAGAGAAGAGAAGAGAGAGACAGAGAGAGAGAGAGAGAGAGAGAGAGAGAGAGAGAGAGAGCTGGTAACAGAAATTACAGCTCCATATAGAACTCCAGCCGTACTGTGCAAACGTCGATACCAGCGGGGGGGGGGGGGGGGTATGAGGGGTGGGGGAGGGGTGTCTGGAGCTCTCAGAAATGCGGCGATGCGCGAAAGGAGGGGAGGTCAGACTGAGAACCAAGAAAGTGGAAAATTGTAGCAGTCTGGGTGGAGCGCGTCGTTTCATTTCATAGAGCTGACGGACAAATGGCAGTCGACGGCATGGTTATATCTTCGGTAGAAAAGCCACGGCTGCATTAAACAAGCGGAATTAGTTGGGAAGCTTCCCGCTTAATATCACGCTGCAGTCTTTCTTTTCTTCCTTTTCCTCTTTATCTTAAGGTGCGTCTGCTGTCTATCGTTAACTGCAATGTCAAAAATTTTGCGAATCAACCAGAACGGCAGGAGGAAGCGAAATGACACATCACGGTTTGAGATGGTATGTAATATTTCGGTGATTACATAATGGAGTCAAATGTGTTCTATGACGCCAGGATTAACAACGCTGTGCCTCTCCAAAACAGTGGAAGAATGGAACCTTTCCTCAGCTCACCGCCATAATCGCCAAGCTAGTTAGTTAGATATATACACGTTCCATACATCATGTGAACGATTCTTTTATCGAAAGATGTAGAACGAGTCAGTTTACAGGATATTTATACATGATTAGTATTAACATTAATGAACACTTTATTATTTTCAATCCTAGACATCCAACTATACTTAATTTTATTTATTTTTCAATTTTTTACTTTTTTCCTGGCTACCAGTTGTCGAGTAGGAATTCGTCAACGGAATAGGAGTATTTGTCCAGGAGAAATGATTTAGATTTAAAACCTGTTTCGCTACCTGCCAGACATTTTATGTTATTGGGAAAATGATCAAAAAATTTTATTGCTGCATACGGAGCTCCTTTCTGTGCCATGACAGCTTTAACAATGGGTATTAGAGGCAATTTTTCCTTCTAGCGTTGTAGGTATGGACATCAGCGTTCTTCTCAAATTGTGATGGATTATTTATTGCGAATTTCATAAGCGAAAATATGTATTGTGACGGCGGAGTTAAAATGCCTAGTTCCTTGAAGAGATAGCTTCATGACCTTCGTGTGTGAACACCACATACTGCTTTTGTTTCCGGACAGCATTTCCTTAGGATTCTTCCAATGATTCTTTCAATGAATCTTCCAATGAATCTCAGTCTGGCATCTGCTTTACCGACGATTAATTTTATATGGTCATTCCATTTTAGATCACTCCTAATGCCTTCCTACTGATCACTTTTATGCGATCAATACTTTCTTTCTAAGTGATGAGTTGCCCAGAAAATTATACCACAAGGGGTTATTGAGTGGAAACAGGCAAAATATGTCATGAGGTTGATACGTTTGTTTGCAAGATTAGCAATTATACGAGGAGCAAAAGAACTTGAACTTAACTCTCTGAAAAGCTCAGTAATATGCTTGTTCCAGTTCAAGATTTCGTGAATTACCCACAAATTTTGAGCATTTTGCCTTACTTAATGACTCCTGCTCTTGAATTATATCAATTGTCGGTATTACTGTTTGTTGTGCAGATCTAAATGTAGTGAGCTTTTTTTCTTAATTTAGGGAGAGTTCATTCTCTGAGAACCACTCGATAATTCTTTGGTAAATATAATTTACCAACTCTTCTGTTGCTTTTCCTCTAATGGGATTAGGTAATAGACCAGCGTAGCGTTCGAAATGATTGGAAGAGGGAACAGGTCATCCCCGTTTTCAAGAAGGGACGTCGAACAGATGTGCAGAGCTATAGACCTATATCTCTAACGTCGATCAGTTGTAGAATTTTGGAACACGTGTTATGTTCGAGTATAATGACTTTTCTGTAGACTAGAAAGCTACTCTGTAGGAATCAGCATGGGTTTCGAAAAAGACGGTCGTGTGAAACCCAGCTCGCGCTATTCGTCGACGAGACTCAGAGGGCCATAGACACGGGTTCACAGGTCGATGCCGTGTTTCTTGACTTCCGCAAGGCGTTCGATACAGTTCCCCACAGTCGTTTAATGAAAAAAATAAGAGCATATGGACTATCAGATCAATTATGTGATTGGATTGAAGAATTCCTAGATAACTGAATGCAGCATATCATTCTCAATGGAGAGAAGTCTTCCGAAGTAAGAGTGATTTCAGGTGTGCCGCAGGGGAGTGTCGTAGGACCGTTGCTATTCACAATATACATAAATGACCTTGTGGATGACATCGGAAGATAACTGAGGCTTTTTGCGGATGATGCTGTAGTGTATCGAGAGGTTGTAACAATGGAAAATTGTACTGAAATTCAGGAGGATCTGCAGCGAATTGACGCATGGTGCAGGGAATGGCAACTGAATCTCAATGTAGACAAGTGTAATGTGCTGCGAATACATAGAAAGAAAGATCCCTTATCATTTAGCTACAATATAGCAGGTCAGCAACTGGAAGCAATTAATTCCATAAATTATCTGGGAGTAGGCATTAGGAGTGATTTAAAATGGAATGATCATATACAGTCGATCGTCGGTAATGCAGATACCAGACTGAGATTCATTGGAAGAATCCTAAGGAAATGCAATCCGAAAACAAAAGAAGTAGATTACAATACACTTGTTCGCCCACTGCTTGAATATTGCTCAGCAGTGTGGGATCCGTACCAGATAGGGTTGAGAGAAGAGATAGAGAAGATCCAACGGAGAGCAGCGCGCTTCGTTACAGGAACATTTAGAAATCGCGAAAGCATTACGGAGATGGTAAAACTCCAGTGGAATACTTTGCAGTAGAGACGCTCAGTAGCTAGGTACGGGCTTTTGTTGAAGTTTCGAGAACATACCTTAACCGAGGAGTCAAGCAGTATGTTGCTCCCTCCAACGTATATCTCGCGAAGAGACCATGAGGATAAAATCAGAGATTAGAGCCCATATATAGGCATACCGACAATCATTCTTTCCACGAACAATACGAGACTGGAACAGAAGGGAGAACCAATAGAGTTACTCGATGTACACTCCGCCACACACCGTCAGGTGGCTTGCGGAGAATGTAGATGTAGAAGGTATGTCATCGCCTCTCTTTCCTTGTTTTTGTGCACATCTATTTATTTTTAGTTTTTCTTTCTTTCTTCTATGCTTGCAACAGCATTCTGCAGTTCATTCCTGTAACGATAATCCATTAATACGACTGCTACTCTGCAGTGAAAATATTTTTAAACTTCCCATCTGATTTGCCAACTCTGTAGACAGATTATTTGAAGCTTTACAAACATGTTCGAATGGTTCAAATGGCTCTGAGCACTATGGGACTCAACATCTTAGGTCATAAGTCCCCTAGAACTTAGAACTACTTAAACCTAACTATCCTAAGGACATCACAGACACCCATGCCCGAGGCAGGATTCGAACCTGCGACCGTAGCAGTCCCGCGGTTCAGGACTGCAGCGCCAGAACCGCTAGACCACCGCGGCCGGCTACAAACATGTCCTTCCAACACTCATCTGGTTATGTCAAACTCCTTGTTGTTGTTGGCTTCAGTCCTGAGACTGGTTTGATGGAGCTCTCCATGTTACTCCATCCTGTGCAAGCTTCATCTCCGAGTAACTACTGCAAACCTACATCCTCCCGAATGTGTGTAGTGTATTCATCTCTTGGTCTCCCTCTACGATTTTTACCCTCCACGCTTCCCTCCAATACTAAACTGATGATCCCTTGATGCCTCAGAACGTGTCCTACCAACCGATCCCTTCTTCTAGTCAAGCTGTGCCACAAATTCCTCTTTACCTCAGTTCCATTCAGTATCTCCTCATTAGTTACGAGATCTACCCATCTAATTTTCAGTATTCTTCTGTAGCACCACATTTCGAAAGCTTCTCTTCTCTTCTTGTCTAAACTACTTATCGTCCATGTTTCACTTTCATACACGGCTACACTCCATACAAATACTTTCAGAAACGGTTTCCTGACACTTAAATCTATACTCGATGTTAACAAATTTTTTCCCGAGCACGGGGTCCCGGGTTCGATTCCCGGCGGGGTCAGGGATTTTCACCTGCCTCGAGATGACTGGGTGTTTGTGTTGTCCTCATCATTTCATCATCATCCAGGAAAGTGGCGAAATTGGACTGAGCAAAGGTTGGGAAATTGTACGGGCGCTAATAACCACGTAGTTGAGCGCCCCATAAACCAAACATCATCATCACATCATCAACAAATTTTTCTTTTTCAGAAAGGCTCTCCTTGCCAGTGCAAGTTTACATTATATATCCTACTTTGACCATCATCAGTTATTTCCTAATCTAATTCCCTCAGCATCACTTTATTTAATGTGACTAAATTCCGATATCCTTGTGTTTTGCTTTTGTTAATGTTCATCTTATACCCTCCTTTCAAGACACTGTCCATTCCGTTCAACTTCTCTAAAGACCTTTGCTGCCTCTGGCAGAATTACAACGCCGTCGGCAAACCTCGAAGTTTTTATTTCTTCTCCATGGATTTTAGTTCCTACGCCAAATTTTTCCTTTTTTGTTCCTTTACTGCTTGCTCAATATACAGATTGAATAACAACCCCGTGCCACTCCCTTCTCAACCACTGCTTGCCTTTCGTGCCCCTTGACTCTCGTAACTGCCATCTGGTTTGTGTGTAAATTGTAAATAGCCTTTCAAAATGGTTCCAATGGCTCTGAGCACTATGGGACTTAACATCTGAGATCATGAGTCCCCTAGAACTTAGAACTACTTAAACCGAACTATCCTAAGCACATCACACACATCCATGCCCGAGGCAGGATTCGAACCTGCGACCGTAGCGGTCGCGCAGTTCCAGACTGAAGCGCCTAGAACCGCTCGGTCCCTGCGGCCGGCTAAATAGCCTTTCGCTCCCTATATTTGACCGCTGCCAACTTCAGAAGTTGAAAGAGAATATTGCAGTCAACACTGTCAAAAGTTTTCTCCAAGTCAACAAATGCTAGAAACGTAGTTTTGCCTTTTCTTAGTCTTCTAAGATAAGGAGCAGGGTCAGTATTGCCTCACGTGTTCCAACATTTCTACGGAATCCAAACTGATCTTCCCCGAGGTCGGCTTCTGCCAGTTTTTCCATTCGTCTGTAAAGAATTAATGTTAGTGTTTTGCAGCCGTGACTTATTAAACGCATTGTGCGGTAATTTACAGACCTGTTAACATCTGCTTTCTTTGGGATTGGAATTATTATATTCTTCTTGAACTCTGAGGGTATTTCGCCTGTCTCATACATCTTGCTCACCAGGTAGTAGAGTTTTGTTAGGGCTGGGTCTCTCAAGGGTATCAGTAGTTCTAAACTCCTTATATGCTTTTAAAAATTCCATTTTCAGGAGATAAAACGACTGAAACTGACGTTGCCATTGATATTACAGCCAATTTCTGTCTACCTGTTTTTTACTATAATTTTGATACATTGGGAAAAGCATAAAAAAACACATATAGTTCTAAACACACTTGCATTCAAAACTAAAGGAGCATAACGAGACACTACCCCATTCTGGCCAGTCCTGTACCGCCCGAAGAGTGGTTTTCAGGTTAACAAACTTCTACGGGGCATAATAACTGACGGATATAAACGTATTGGGTGACTACCGTACAGCGAATTTCATGCACTTTAAGATTACAAGTAATTTAAGAGTTGACAGTTAACAATTAACGGCCTAGCTTGCCGAAAGTTTTTGCGCAAAGGGAAATGGGAAAGGCAAACCATCACTTACATGTTGCACCCCGAACTAAGTTAAAAAGCGTGCCGCGCCTTCCGTTCCATTCACAGACGTCGTTACATGCCACCACAATAGGCTGCAACATTCTGCAGCCTAGAGAAGGGCACAATGCCATCGTGCATCCTGCTGCTTTCTGCACGAGTCCCCCTACATGACAAAAAGCACTGCTCCGGGTGACAACGACAAGGCGCGCAAGTTTGCTGTTGTTCACATGCGACAAGAGCGACTACGGTCGCAAGTGTCGGCTTATCAAGCTTGTTTACTGACACACAGAAACACACTCCATTTACGCTGCTCGGCGCCGGATTAATGCGCCCTCATTTTACGCGGGAGAAACGATCGCGCGGCCTAATAATGGATGGCAGTGTGTATGACGCCGCGTTCTGCTCGTGGGGCTTAAAGTAAATCTCTATCGACGAGTCACGCTTCAGTTCAGTCGACACAGGCAACGCCCCGTCATCTGAAAAAAACTGTCGGTTTATATTTTAAAAATAATAGCAGACTTAACGCCGGACACAACGTTCGAATGGGCGAATTTTACAACACCGCACTAACTGTAACGGTACCGTGCCTCCAAAATATATTGCAATTTCTCTGCTAACTGGCCGCACGCAGAGATGACGATGTGACTGCAAATCGCAGAAAAACGCACAGTTGCCCTATAAACTAGACAATGGGCGCAACTGAAAATATTAGCGATGGTAAGTGATCGCAGAGCAAATTTCAAGCATATTCCTCGCCAGATACCGATTATTTACGCACCGATGCATATGAAGTCCCCAAGAGCTCCGAAGGGCGTATGTATTGTACACTGAAACGCTAAAGAAACTGGCGTAGGTACGTGTATTCAAATACAGCGATATTTAAACAAGCAGAATACCGCACTGCGGTCGGCAACGCCTATATAAGACAACAAGTGTCTGAAGCAATTTTTAGGTGGGTTACTGCTGCTACAATGGCAGGTAATCAAGATTTAAGTGAGTCTGAACGTGGTGTCAAAGTCGGCGCACCAGCGATGGGATACAGTATCTCCGAGGTAGCGATGAAGTGGAGATTGTCCCGTACTACCATTTCACGAGTATATCGTGAATATCAGGAATCCGGTAAAACATCAAATCTCCGATATTGCAGCGGCTGGAAAAAGACCCTCCACGAACGAGACCAACGACGACAAAAGAGAATCGTTCAACGTGACAAAAGTGCAACCCTTCGGCAAATTGCTGCAGATTTCAATGCTGGGCCATCAACAAGAGTCAGCGTGCGAACCCTTCAACGAAATATAATCGATATGTGCTTTCGGTGCCGAAAGCCCACTCGAATACCCTTGATGGCTGCACGATTCAAAGCTTTAGGCCTCGCCTGGGCCCGTCAACACCGACGTTGGACTGCTGATGACTGGAAAAATGTTGCCTGCTCGGATGAGTCTCGTTTCAAATTGTATCGAGTGGACAGACTTGTACGGGTATGGAGACAACCTCATGAATCCGTGGACCCTCCATGTGAGCAGGGGACTGTTCACGCTGGTGGAGAGTCTGTAACGGTGCAGGGCGTGTGCAGTTAGAGTGATACGGGACACCTGATACGACTAAAGACGACTCTGACAGGTGACACGTAAGTAAGCATCATGTCTGATCACCTGCATCCATTCATGTCCATTGCATATTCCGACGGACTTGGGCAATTCCAGCAGGACAATGCGACACCCCACACGTCCAGAATTGCTACAGAGTGACTCCAGGAACACTCTCGCGAGATTAAACACTCCCGCTGGCCGCTGAACTCCCCAGACATGAACATTATTGAGCCTATCTGGGGTGCCTTGCAACGTGCTGTCCAGAACAGATCTCCACCCCCTCTTACTCTTACGGATTTCTGGACAGCCCTGCAGGATTCAAGGTGTCAGTTCCCTCCAGCACTACTTCAGACAATAGTCGAGTCCATGCCAGGTCGTGTTGTGGAACTTCTGCGTGCTCATGGGGGCCCTACACGATATTAGACAGGCGTACCAGTTTCTTTGGCTCTTCAGTGTAGCTGCCCCCTGCAATAATTTTAGTAATTAAAGAGTGCAATTAAAATGTCACTGGACAAAATACGGCGACTGGTCGAGTGAGCAGGGTGTTTTATGATAACGACATGTCGATATCAAAATAGACGACAGAGGGATAGAGAAACAATTAAAATAGCTCAAAAGGGGAAAGGCCCCTGGACCTGATGGGATACCAGTTCGATTTTACACAGAGTACGCCAAGGAACTTGCCCCCCTTCTTGCAGAGGTGTACCGTAAGTCTCTAGAAGAGCGTAGCGTTCCAAAGGATTGGAAAAGGGCACAGGTCATCCCCGTTTTCAAGAAGGGACGTCCAACAGATGTGCAGAACTATAGACCTATATCTCTAACGTCGATCAGTTGTAGAATTTTGGAACACGTATTATGTTCGAGTATACTGACTTTTCTGGAAACTAGAAATCTACTCTGTAGGAATCAACATGGACTTCAAAAAAGACGATCGTGTGAAACTCAGCTCGCTCTATTCGTCCACGAGACTCAGAGGGCCATAGACACGTGTTCACAGGTAGATGCCGTGTTTCTCGACTTCCGCAAGGCGTTCGGTACAGTTCCCCACAGTCGTTTAATGAACAAAGTATCAGCGTATGGACAATCAGACCAATTGTGTGATTGGATTGAAGAGTTCCTAGATAACTGAACGCAGCATTTCATTCTCAATGGAGAGAAGTTTTCCGAAGTAAGAGTGATTTCAGGTGTGCCACAGGGGAGTGTCGTGGGACCGTTGCTATTCATAATATACATAATTGACCTTGTGGATGACATTGGAAGTTCACTGAGGCTTTTTGCGGATGATGCTGTGGTATATCAAGAGGTTGTAACGATGGAAAATTGTACTGAAATGCAGGAGGATCTGCAGCGAATTGACGGATGGTGCAGGGAATGGCAACTGAATCTCAATGTAGACAAGTGTAATGTGCTGCGAATACACAGAAAGAAAGATCCCATATCATTTAGCTACAATATAGCAGGTCATCAACTGGAAGCAGTTAATTCCACAAATTATGTGGGAGTACGCATTAGGAGTGATTTAAAATGGAATGATCATATAAAGTTGATCGTCGGTTATGCAGATGCGAGACTGAGATTCATTGGAAGAATCCTAAGGAAATGCAATACGAAAACAAAGGAAGTTGGTTACAGTACGTTTGTTCGCCCACTGCTTGAATATTGCTCAGCAGTGTGGGATCCGTACCAGATAGGGTTGATAGAAGAGATAGAGAAGATCCAACGGAGAGCAGCGCGCTTCGTTACAGGTTCATTTAGTAGTGGCGAAAGCGTTACGGAGATGATAGATGAACTCCAGTGCAGGACTCTGCAGGAGAGACGCTCAGTACCTCGGTACGGACTTTTGTTGAAGTTTCGAGAACATACCTTAACCGAGGAGTCAAAATGGTTCAAATGGCTCTGAGCACTATGGGACTTAAGATCTGTGGTCATCAGTCCTCTAGAACTTAGAACTACTTAAACCTAACTATCCATGCCCGAGGCAGGATTCGAACCTGCGACCGTAGCAGTCGCGCGGTTCCGGACTGCGCGCCTAGAACAGCTAGACCACCGCGGCCGGCTAACCGAGGAGTCAAGCAGTATATTGCTGCCTCCTACGTATATCTCGCGAAGAGACCATGGGGATAAAATGAGAGAGATTAGAGTCCACACAGAGGCATACCGACAATCCTCCTTTCCACGAACAATACGAGACTGGAATAGAAGGGAGAACCGATAGAGGTACTCAAGGTACCCTCCGCCACACACCGTCAGGTGGCTTGCGGAGTATGGATGTAGATGTAGATGCGTCCCGTTTGCTCAAAGGAGGTCTTGTAACGAAACTTCAGGTTCGCAGAAAGAGAAGCACTTACTACCGATTTTAAGGGCTAGTCTACGGGGCATAATCGCTCGTACAGTATTAAGAACCACTCATTCCAAAATCTACCATTAAAATAAGCTTCTCTGACCGGAAGTCAGCGTTCGCAGACTTTCACGAATCGCTGTTTCACAGGACAGCGTTCAGATTCCTTTTCTCAAACTTTAGTAAGATATACGCTCGCGTAACAAAGAAAGATTTCTCGCCATTACCGGAATGATTCGGAATGGCTTCCACACATACGGGATTGTGTCACTCTAAACTACTGTTCTCGGAAGACTGAATGTACGCCAAGCTTATCGAAACGAAATTACTTCGCCGAACAATCGTCAGAGAAGCTGTTTCCACACTGGTTGACAAAAGGAAAGGAAGCTGTTTTTCACTGTAACGTGCTTTATCTCAGCCAAGCTCCCCGGCAATTGCAGTCGCGCCTGGGCCAAGTTCCGAGGAATCCACTGTCGGCAACGCGCAACGACCACAGGGCTGGCAGCTCGACTTCCGCTAGCGCCGTGAACGTTGCGGAGGGCAAACAGTGACTGCCTCTTCTCTGGGATTCGGCTGCTTTGCCTGTCGCCGTTGAGCGAGTACCGACTGCGGCGCCCTTGCAGTTCAGGGTGTATACATGGACAAGGAAAAAAAAAATTCCTCCCGGATTTCCCGGTTGAAAATATACTTTCTCCCGGTTGAAAATACACTTTTTCCGTGTTAAGTGACAGTACACTTTTCCTCGGCGCTGTAAAACTTATCAATCCTTAGAATGTTCACGATTTTCTACACAGACGTAGAATTTGTCGGCACTATAGAAAACGAAACCCAGGGAGGAAAAAAACACGTTTTGGAAAGATCTGTGATGTGCAGCAACATGTACGCTGCATTTTTTTCTTGTTACGGAGGTATAACTTCGAATTCCACCGAACACTGCATGTTACTTTCCGAAGCAATGAAATCGAAATTGCGACGCTTTTGTAAGTCAGTCATAGCTCATGTCACGTGATCTCGCCAGCTGATGACAGCATAGGACACGTGTTGTATTCAACCAATAGCAAGATCACTCTTAAGTAGCGCGAACACTCAAAAAAGAAAAGTTACTGGTGGAAATTAATAGACAGTGTTGCTACAATAAAAACAAAGCTTTCACAAATAATATTCGCCTCGAAGATTAATGAGCTGCAAGAGAAGCTAAGCTTCTACATATAATGCTGATCTTTTTGCGCGTGTTATCCTTTAAGAAACATCACACAAATGTGCGAGTAAAATTTTTAATAACGACGTAAATGTCTGATCTTCTGGGCTCGAAATTCTTCTAGATGGTCGTCCTCAAAGAGTAGATTTTTGAACGAGAGTCAAACGCTCTGTGATCTAAGAAATGCATCTCACATTCTCGCACATAGTTCATCTTGCGTAAAAGGAAATTTACTTTGAAAGTAACACTTTTCAAACCACCATTCCCAATATTGTCCCGTGACCTGCTAGAAATTGGTTCGTTTCAGCAGTTGCCAGAGAGCGCCAGATAGCGGGCGTCTCTGCGCCTGCGCCTGCGCAGCTACGATGACGCAGGAAGCCCGCATGTTCGTACGTGTAAGACATTAAAAGATCTTGCATTATGTCATAAAAGAAACAAGACATCAAAGGCTAAAAATGGTTCAAAACGGCTCTGAGCACTATGGGACTTAACATCTATGGTTATCAGTGCCCTAGAACTTAGAACTACTTAAACCTAACTAACCTAAGGACATCACACAACACCCAGTCATCACGATGCAGAGAAAATCCCTGACCCCGCCGGAAATCGAACCCGGGAACCCGGGCGTGGGAAGCGAGAACGCTACAGCACGACCACGAGCTGCTGACTATCAAAGGCTACTTCAAGAGCATCGGAATTTCGTGAACAATACTAAAATGCATAATTCGGCTTAAAGTGCACAATCGTATGTCCAGATTGGGACGTAAATTTTCTTGAGTGCCAGTACTCTTATTATCTCATGTTTGGTTCTTTATTATGGCATAATGCCATACGAGCTAGAAAATGGAAGACGTGCACTTGAAATGCAGCGAACAGTTGAAACTAGCCAACAGTGTTAAATTAAACACTTCGTTTCAAATAAATTGACTGCCTCAGCGCAAAAGATTAACGAAAGCCAAATCTCTTTAGCAAACAGGCAAAAATAACTTCATTGTTCTGCTAGGCGATTAATGCTTAACTGTCAGAAAGGTGGAAATAAAACCTGAAATTAACAACATATTTTAGCCTTCCGTAATTATGCGAACGTATTTTAATTCATTTGGTAGCTCCCGGCCACAGAAATCCTTTTTGTTTTCATTTAATGTGAGAGCAATAACCGAAGACGAAACAGCAAAATCACTAAACGTAAACACAGGTCACGTGGACACTACCCACCTCCCCTCTACAACTCAACTCAGACTGCTCTGTGCATGAGCCCCGGATCTGCGATATTTCCGAACTGGAGCAATTTAGATAGTGGCGCAAAGCCACACATCTGTAGCCAGAAGCGGGAGAAGGTATAAGATGTTACGTTATCTGGGGTACTACTCACACGCGACTCAACTGCGCACGCGCAAGAGCCCGCCTGCAACTGCTAAAATGAGTCTAATGTAAACAGCTGTCACGTTACGCTCATCGGAGCCAATTTGTTTTTAGGATGCACTGCATATTCTTCCTAAAGCGTTTGACACACTTTGGTTGGCAGACGCTTGTATGAGCACAGTGTTTTGTTGTTGTATATGGCGCATTTCCTTTGCGACTTAAGCCTTGTTTTCCTTTTTTTTCTCTCTCGTTCATGTTTTATTGCTGCAGTATTATTCTGCAAAAGTGGTATACAGTAATATCCTTTGTTAGAGTGTTGGTTCTTATCAGTCAAAATCACAAAAATTTAACAGATAACTAAAACAATGAAAAATTCCCGGAATTCTAAAAAATTCCCGTGTTTTTCCCGGTTTTCTCCCGGTCGCCAAAATTCCCTGGTTTTTCCAGAATCTCCCTGTCCCGAGTCGTATACACCCTGAGTATCGGTACTGTCGAGGGTGTTTGCTGAGTGGAGGCACTCTGTCTGGAAACCGCAGCTACGAAGCAGACTAGTCCTACATAATACAAAATGGAAATTTCTGCACGCTTTACAGGGCTATTACAAATGATTGAAGCGATTTCATAAATTCACTGTAGCTCCATTCATTGACATATGGTCACGACACACTACAGATACGGAAAAAAACTCATAAAGTTTTGTTCGGCTGAAGCCGCACTTCAGGTTTCTGCCGTCAGAGCGCTCGAGAGCGCAGTGAGACAAAATGGCGACAGGAGCCGAGAAAGCGTATGTCGTGCTTGAAATGCACTCACATCAGTCAGTCATAACAGTGCAACGACACTTCAGAACGAAGTTCAACAAAGATCCACCAACTGCTAACTCCATTCGGAGATGGTATGCGCAGTTTAAAGCTTCTGGATGCCTCTGTAAGGGGAAATCAACGGGTCGGCCTGCAGTGAGAGAAGAAACGGTTGAATGCGTGCGGGCAAGTTTCACGCGTAGCCCGCGGAAAATTGGCTCATGCCAGAACTGGAGACCGACAGCGTTGACTTCATCTTTCAACAGGATGGTGCTCCACCGCACTTCCATCATGATGTTCGGCATTTCTTAAACAAGAGATTGAAAAACCGATGGATCGGTCGTGGTGGAGATCATGATCAGCAATTCATGTCATGGCCTCCGCGCTCTCCCGACTTAACCCCATGCGATTTCTTTCTGTGGGGTTATGTGAAAGATTCAGTGTTTAAACCTCCTCTACCAAGAAACGTGCCAGAACTGCGAGCTCGCATCAACGATGCTTTCGAACTCATTGATGGGGACATGCTGCGCCGAGTGTGGGAGGAACTTGATTATCGGCTCTATGTCTGCCGAATCACTAAAGGGGCACATATCGAACATTTGTGAATGCGTAAAAAAACTTTTTGAGTTTTTGTATGTGTGTGCAAAGCATTGTGAAAATATCTCAAATAATAAAGTTATTGTAGAGCTGTGAAATCGCTTCAATCATTTGTAATAACCCTGTAGTTTGGATGTGACCAGGGAACGCCAGGAAATCGAAGTTCCACAGTAGCTAACTTGGTATGCCCTATCTATTCTAATGGCATATTACTCTGTTATCCCAATGTTTCCTTGACGGCATTTCCCATCACTGGTAAATGGTTATTAATGGTTGGTTGATTTGTGGGAGGAGACCGAACAGCGAAGTCATCAGTCCCGTGGGATTACGGAAGGGTGGGGAAAGAATTCGCCCGTGCCCTTTCAACGGAACCATCCCGGCATTTGCCTGAAGCGATTTAGGGAAATCACGGAAAACCTGCCGGCCAGGGTGGCCGAGCGGTTCTAGGCGCTACAGTCTGGAACCGCGCGACCGCTACGGTCGCAGGTTCGAATCCTGCCTCGGACATGGATGTGTGTGATGTCCTTAGATTAGTTAGGTTTAAGTAGTTCTAAGTTCTAGGGGACTGATGGCCTCAGAAGTTAAGTCCCATAGTGCTCAGACCCATTTGAACCAACCTCGGAAAACCTAAATCATGATGGCCGGACGAGGGTTTGAACCGTCGTCCTCCCGAATGCGAATCCAGTGAGCTAACCACCGCGCCACCTCGTCCGGTGGGTATTAACAGGTGAATGGTTATCTGCAGAGTGATTTGCAAACAGAAACTGGAGGAAGCTAGCCAGTGTGGAACTCTGCAGTAAACTGCAAGTTTCGTGTGCCACAAAATTTTTCTGTGGTCGTCACCCAATTAAAAATAAAATTGGGAAAATTTAATATAAGAACTGAATTCATCACTGAACTGGTAAGCATAACTCAAGTGTTAATGTTAATGAAAAGATCCAAGTGAATATATGGAATCAGCATATGGGAACAATTTAAATACAAACGTTAAATCAAATAATTCCAAGTAAGTAGGAGCTTAAGCCTCAACAAAGAGAATAAGATAGACAAAAGTCTACAAATATAAGGGCTGCCTTTTGCGCTTCGCAAACGCCAGGTAGGAGGTATTAAAAATAATCATACAAAATGGGCCGGGTTTGTGTGAGAAAAAAAATGGTTCAAATGGCCCTGAGCACTATGGGACTTAACTTCTGAGGTCATCAGTCCCCTAGAACTTAGAACTACTTAAACCTAACTAACCTAAGGACATCACACACATCCATACCCGAGGCAGGATTCGAACCTGCGACCGTAGCGGTCGCGCGGTTCCAGACTGTAGCGGCTAGAACCGCTTGGCCACCCAGGCCGGCTTCCTTCCTTCATACTACTTCTGTGTTCCTACAGAAGACGTGTCACTGATTTCATTTGTACGAAGATTGTAGTACACGCGAGTAGCTTCCACTACCCAGACTGGAATGCATAAGTTCGGAATAATGTTCACCAATGTGCAGTTTTCTATAGTAGAAGTCCCCTGCGCAGAAAACAGCACGCACGTCGTGAATCCGTTATCTTGAGGCTGCAATAAACTGCTAGCGACAAGCTAGTATTGTGTACATACTTAAATTTTGATTTGCTTTGTTTGAAACGCATGCTACTCGCTTTTTATTAGCAGAATACGAGAAACTGCACGGTTATAGTCCACTTTGTGAATCACAAATAATTTCCAGAGAATAAACAGAGAATAAACAAAATAATTAACTGCGTGTTTGCGTAATTACTATCAAATTAGTTCTCAATTACACGTCCAAAAACTCAGAGATTGCTAAAACCATCTCATCCGCCCTCCACATTAGGCGCTACCCGAAAATACCCGAAGTGCTTCGTCTGCCTTTTCGTTTAGCAGTTGTTTATTATTCTGCTGATAATTAGCATTTTTGAAATAATGGAATGATAGCCTGCTATTGAGAAATGCATTTACATGAGATGAAAGTAAATTCACTGTTTAGTTTTTCTAATATTACTAACAAAAGTTTAGCAATCTGGGGACTACTTCCGAACACAGCATCCAATCACGAGGAAGGACCACAATTTAGGCGGTCTTTCTCACGATACACGTACCGAATAAACCATCTGTCACCTGTACCTCACACCAAATTACGTCATCTTCCAACAGTTGCTTTTGTCAACTGCTCTAACAAGGGAACCTCCCCACCGCACCCTCCTCAGATTTAGTTATAAGTTGGTACAGTGGATAGGCCTTGAAAAACTGAACACAGATCAATCGAGAAAACAGGAAGAAGTTGTGTGGAACTATGAAAAAATAAGCAAAATATACAAACTGAGTAGTCAATGCGCAATATAGGCAACATCAAGGATAGGGTGAGCTCAGGAGCGCCGTGGTTAGAGTGAGCACCTGCGGAACGAGAGGGGCTTCGTTGGTCTTCCGTTTAATTTTTTATTTTCAGACAATTTTAGTGCGGGAGTAGACGTGATTACCATTCCTCCAGGTTGTACACCTCTTGTGTAACCGTTAGATGTGTTTGGTTTTCGGTAAGTGAAATACTTTGTGAAAAGATTCTACGATTTTGCGAAGCTGCACTGGTATACTGAGCAGTATTGTTTACGTGATCGTGTGTCAATTATCAGAATTCAGGCACTCACACATAATCAACTTCGCTGACAAAATTCCAGGACAAGTTCACATTTGCTTGGACATATGCAGGATTTGACGGCCTACACACAGAAAAATTTGAAAACGTTAAAAACACATGTTTTGACAGAGCACAGGGAAAACTGTGCGACTGTGAAACCGTTGCATTCATTTGTTGCAGTTTATGCGACAAACTCTTATATTTTCATCACTTTTTTGGAGTGATTATCACATCCACAAAAAAAAAAAACCTAATTCGGGCAAGGTAGAAGAATCTTTTTCCCCATTCGCCAAGTGTACAAGTTAGGTGGGTCGACAACATATTCCTGCCATGTGACGCACATGCCGTCACCAGTGTCGTATAGAATATATCAGATGTGTTTTCCTGTGACCTTGCGATCAAATGTTTTCGGTTCCCATTGGAGAGGCACGTCCTTTCGTCTACTAATCGCACGGTTTTGCGGTGCGGTCGCAAAACACAGACACTAAACTTATTACGGTGAACAGAGACATCAATGAACGAACGGACAGATCATAACTTTGCGAAAATAAAGAAAGTAAACTTTTCACTCGAGAGAAGACTTGAACCACGGGACCACGGCGCTCCTGAGCTCACCCTATCCTTGATGGTGCCTATCTTGCGCATAGACCACTCAGTTTGTATATTTTGCTTATATTTTTCATAGTTCCACACAACTTCTTCCTGTTTTCTCGATTGGTTTGTGTTCAGTTTTTCAAGGCCTATCCACTGTGCCAACTTAAAACTAAATCTGAGGGCTTCTTGTAGCCGAATATGATGACTGTAAAGCCAGGGCCCCTGCAGTTGAAAGAGAAGGTTCTCATGATCTTGCAGGAACTTGTGTGAACAGCTTGGATTTCTTTGATGGCGTTTGCCTTCAGGCTGTCGGAATGTTGCCGGTCGGCATCATACTGCCGCACGATAATGCCTGCCCTCACACTACCAATCTGACCAAAACTACGCTTCGGCGGTTTGCTTCGAAAGCACTGCAACATCTTCTGTAGAGCTTGGACCTTCCACCGCGTGATTTTCACATATTTGACGACATGAAGAAAGACATGAGTGGACGTTAGTTTCAGTTGGACAATGAAGTGCGAGAGTTGGTGCAGTTGCTGACCTGTCAGCGGCCGATCGCTTTCTACGAAACTTTTATTGATCGTCTAGTCTCTCAGTGGAATAAAAGTCTTGACGTGTGTGTTGAATGGAAGCATTCCAAGGTACCGTTGCTGCCGGTGTCCAGTTTTCGTTCGATTGCCCCTGGTACAGCGAGACTTAGGAGGCGCCGTATTTTGTTGCAGAGAACAGCAGCAACAGCAGCAGGCGGAGGTTGAGCTGCAGGAGGTGGGACAGCTGCAGGAGGCGGGACAGCAGCTGCACCTGCAGCGCCGCAGACAGCTGATCCCCAGGGCCAGACTAGCCACCAGCTGGGCCAGCCGACACCAGCGCCACCACCACCATCTCCACCACCTGCACGACCAGTACCAGTACCACATCCAGGGGTGAGTGCTGCAGCCCGTGCGCATCCTCTCGTCTCAAGACATTCCTGTTTTATCACTACTACATGTGCAGTGTCTGTTCTTTGGGAAATGTCCGAAAGAATGGACAGTGGAATGCAGGCAAGTTTTCGAAGGAAGCACTTCAAAAACGAATTCACGACATCCAGAAACGTAAACGTATGGCCCCAGTATGCCAATATCGATTATTTTTGAGAGGTGCATATGGGGCCTGAAGATGTTGTTGTTGTTGTTGTTGTTGTTGTTGTTGTCTTCAGTCCTGAGACTGGTTTGATGCAGCTCTCCATGCTACCCTATCCTGTGCAATCTTCTTCATCTCCCAGTACGTACTGCAGCATACATCCTTCTGAATCTGCTTTGTGTATTCATCTCTTGGTCTCCCTCTACGACTTTTACCCTCCACGCTGCCCTCTAATACTAAGTTGGTGATCCCTTGTAGCCTCAGAACATGTCCTACCAACCAATCCCTTCTTCAGGTGAAGTTGTGCCACAAACTCCTCTTCTCCCCAATTCTATCCAGTACCTCATTAGTTATGTGATCTACCCATCTAACCTTCAGCATTCTTCTGTAGCACCATATTTCGAAAGCTTCTATTCCCTTCTTGTCCAAACTAGTTATCGTCCATGTTTCACTTCCATACATGGCTACGCTCCATACAAATACCTTCATAAATGACTTCCTGACACTTAAATCTATACTCGATGTTAACAAATTTTTCTTTTTCAGAAACGCTTTCCTTGCCATTGTCAGTCTACATTTTATATCCAGTCTACGGCGACCATCATCAGTTATTTTGCTCCCCGAATAGCAAAACTCCTTTACTACTTTAAGTATCTCATTTCCTAATCTAATTCCCTCAGCATCACCCGACTTAATTCGACTACATTCCATTATCCTCGTTTTGCTTTTGTTGGTTGGGAAGGGAGTGAGACAGGGTTGTAGCCTCTCCCCGATGTTATTCAATCTGTACATTGATCAAGCAGTGAAGGAAACAAAAGAAAAATTTGGAGTAGGTATTAAAATCCATGGAGAAGAAATAAAAACATTGAGGTTCGGCGATGACATTGTAATTCTGTCAGAGACAGCAAAGGACTTAGAAGAGCAGTTGAACGGAATGGTTAGTGTTTTGAAAGGAGGCGACACGTAGCGGTGTCGAATTTAGAAATCTTGTCGTGATATACAACAAACCTTGTGACATCGACAAACCGTGTTGTGCAACGCTGTGGCCTCACCCGTTCGACACGCCTATTCCCTCGTAATCTAAACGCTGTCGACACAGACAGCGAGACCCGGCGAACGCAACTGACTCGCGGAACGGAGACGAGATAAGAGCGGCCGCTGAGAGCCCGGACACAGGACGGTCGGCCGGCTCCCAGCTGGCCTCTGCACAGGACAGCGGCCTGGGAGTGCGCTTTGCTGTCGGCAGCCGCGACAAGGTGGTCGAGGTCGGCTGCGCTGTCTGGGAGCGGGACACGGGTCTGACGTCGCGCGGTGCCAACAGCCTCATGCGCTCGCGTCCCCCGTCTGCGTTGTCGCTTCGCAGGCGCTTCCGTTCGTCGCCTGACAGATCACGTGCAAATAACAAGACTAGCTCGTGGAGTTTCGACGAAGCTCACACTTTGCATCATTGTCGCTAATGACGCTTTTACTAGTTTCTAGAACCAAACTCTATCTCGGAAGTTGCCAGAAAAATCAGAGAGATTCTGGTCTGTAAGTACAACAGCGGCAAGACACGATCATTACTAAACTGCGCAATACCAATAGTAATACACGGTTGGGTTGGGTTGTTTGGGGGAGGAGACCATACAGCGAGCTCATCGGTCTCATCGGATTAGGGAAGGATGGGGAAGGAAGTCGGCCGTGCCCTTTCAGAGGAACCATCCCGGCATTTGCCTGGAGCGATTTAGGGAAATCACGGAACACCTAAATCAGCGTGCGGTAGCGTTCTCGCTTCCCACGCCCGGGTTCCCGGGTTCGATTCCCGGCGGGGTCAGGGATTTTCTCTGCCTCGTGATGGCTGGGTGTTATGTGCTGTCCTTAGGTTAGTTAGGTTTAAGTAGTTCTAAGTTCTAGGGGACTGATGACCATAGATGTTAAGTCCCATAGTGCTCAGAGCCATTTGAACCTAAATCAGGATGGCCGGACGCGGGACTGAACCGTCCTCCTCCCGAATGCGAGGCCAATGTGCTAGCCACGCCGCCACCTCGCTCCGTAATACACTGTGTTTCAAAATATATATATATATGTATTTCGAACGCAACTATCTACACTACTGGCCATTAAAATTGCTACACCAAGAAGAAATGCAGATGATAAACGGCTATTCATTGGACGAATATATTATACTACAACTGACATGCGATTACATTTTCACGCAATTTGGGTGGATAGAACCTGAGAAATCAGTACCCAGAACAACCACCTCTGGCCGTAATAACGGCCTTGATACGCCTGGGCATTGAGTCAAACAGAGCTAGGATGGCGTGTGCAGGTACAGCTGCCCATGCAGCTTCAACACGATACCACAGTTCATCAAGAGCAGTGACTGGCGTATTGTGACGAGCCAGTTGCTCGGCCACCATTGACCAGACGTTTCCAATTGGGGAGAAATCTTGAGAATGTGCTGGCCAGGGCAGCAGTCGAACATTTCCTGTATCCATAAAGGCCCGTACAGGACCTCCAACATGCGGCCGTGCCTTATCCTACTGAAATGTAGAGTTTCGCAGGGATCGAATGGAGGGTAGAGCCACGGGTCGTAACACATCTGAAATGTAACGTCCACTGTTCAAAGTGCTGTCATTGCGAACAAGAGGTGACCGAGACGTGTGACCAATGGCATCCCATACCATCACGCCGGCTGATACGCCAGGATGGCGATGACAAATACACGCCTCCAAAAAAATGTTCAAATGTGAGTGAAATATTATGGGACTTAACTGCTAAGGTCATCAGTCCCTAAGCTTACACACTAATTAACGTAAATTATCCTAAGGACAAACACACACACCCATGACGGAGGGAGGACTCGAACCTCCGCCGGGACCTGCCGCACTGTCCATGAATGCAGCGCCTACGACCGCGCGGCTACACGACTCCAATGTGCGTTCACCGCAATGTCGCCAAACACGGATGCGACCATCATGATGATGTAAACAGAACCTGGATTCATCCGAAAAAATGACGTTTTGCCATTCGTGCACCCAGGTTCGTCGTTGAGTACACCATCGCAGGCGTTCCTGTCTCTGGTGCAGCGTCAAGGGTAACCGTATCCATGGTCTCCGAGCTGATAGCCCATGATGCTGAAAACGTCGTCGAACTGTTCGTGCAAGTGGTTGTTGTCTTGCAAACGTCCACATCTGTTGACTCAGGGATCGAGACGTGGCTGCACGATCCGTTATAGCCATGCGGATAAGATGCCTGTTATCTCGACTGCTAGTGATACGCGGCCGTTAAGATCCAGCATGGCGTTCCGTATTACCCTCCTGAACCCAACGATTCCATATGTTGCTAACAGTCATTAGATCTCGACCAACGGCAGCAGCAATGTCGCGATACGATAAAATACAATCGCGATAAGCTACAATCCGACCTCTATCAAAGTCTGAAACGTGATGGTACGCATCTCTCCTCCTTACACGAGGCATCACAACAACGTTTCACCAGGCAACGCCGGTCAACTGCTGTTTGTGTATGAGAAATCGGTTGGAAACTTTCCTCATGTCAGCACGTTGTAGGTGTCGCCACCGGCGCCAACCTTGTGTGAATGCTCCGAAAGGCTAATCATTTGCATATCACAGCATCCCCTTCCTGTCGGTTAAATTTCGCGTCTGTAGCACGTCATCTTCGTGGTGTAGCAATTTTAATGGCCAGTAGTGTATTAAACTGTAAGACATACAACTATGAAACTTGGAACACTTATTTACGAATCCCTCAAGTTTAGATTACAGATATGTCCTTCAACAGCGACACGAACAGTATCACATCGATAGTCGAATTCCTCCCGTACTTGGATAAGCACGTATGGTGTTATGGCAGTACTGATTCGATTCTTCTACTCTTCTAGGTTCTGTGGTAATGTTGGCGCATAAACGTTGTCCTTAATGATGAAGTCACAGAGCGTCAAATCCGGTGACAGTGGATGCCAGCTGGAAAGTGCTGTGTCGCCGACTGATAGCAATCCAAAGGCTCGGGGTGCCCTGTCTTGTTCAGGAATGAAATTGTCCTCGTTCGACAAGATACTACTGACCGTAACCATGTTTCCATCAAAGAAGAATGGGCCGTAAACGGATGAATGAAATATCGCAAAAATATATTGACTTTCGGCGAATCTGGTACATGTTCGGTGCGTGCATGTGGGTTCTGTATGTCCAGAATTCTAACACCGTGCTTGTTTACTTTCCCACTAAGCTGGAAAATTTCTACATCAGTGAACATGATGCGTTGTGAGTAAGAGTTATCACTGTCAATAAGGATCAGAAAGTCGTCAGAAAATGCCACACGTTTGCGTTTGTCGTCGTGACGTAGAGCCTGTAATAATGGTACCTAGTATTGCTTCATAACCAGTCGGCGTCTCAAAACACGCCACATTATTGTTATAGGCGGCTGTAGCTCCCGACTGACACAGCGAGTTAATTTTGTAGGACTACGTTGGAAAGCGCTTGGAATTCGTACGACATTTTCCTCGGAAATATGAAGGGGACGAGTACTCTTTCCTTTACATACACATCCTGCATCTACAAGCTAACGATAGCATCTGCGAATTTGCCATTCATTCGGAGGATCAGTTTTGTACCTAAGCGTGAAACGTCTTATCACTGTAATCACGAGATTACACTTCCCAAACTCGAGAACACAAAAATGATTTCTGCAGCAATTTATGATGGTAACCAAGCAAATAGAAGACAACCGTCATCTAGCGCCAACGAATATAAACGAAACAATGTAGTCGTTCCTCCAATAACCGGTGCCGTGGAGTAGCAATCTATAGTTTTCACAATATAATACTTTCTAACACGTATATTCTTTTTGAAACACCTTGAATTAGCGATAGTGGTACCACTAAAGCAGAGTTACTAAACACGGTTTTCCTGTACCAAAGAAGACGAAGTTAATATTCCAGAATTTGAATGAACAGCAGCTGGTTCAAAAAATGGTTCAAATGGCTCTGAGCACTATGGGACTTAACGTCTGAGGTCATCAGTCCCCTAGAACTTAGAACTACTTAAACCTAACTAACCTAAGGACATCACATACATCCATGCCCGCGGCAGGATTCGAACCTGCGACCGTAGCAGTCGCGCGGTTCCAGACTGTAGCGCCTAGAACCGCTCGGCCACAATGGCCGGCAGCAGCTGGTTCAAATGGCTCTAAGCACTAGGGGACATCTGAGGTCATCAGTCCCCTAGACTTAGAACTGCGTAAACCTAACTAACCTAAGGTCATCACACATATCCATGCCCGAGGCAGGATTCGAACATGCGACCGCAGCAGCCGCGTGGTTCCGGACTGAAGCGCCTAGATCCGCTCGGTCACAGCGGCCGGCCAACAGCAGCTGCTAAGGTGAGTAACTTAGAAGTAGATCTCCTCGGTGTAGCGAAGCAGCATAAATCCCTTACAGGTCCGCAGCTCGTGGTCGTGCGGTAGCGTTCTCGCTTACCACGCCCGGGTTGCCGGGTTCGATTCCCGGCGGGGTCAGGGATTTTCTCTGCCTCGTGATGACTGGGTGTTGTGTGATGTCCTTAGGTTAGTTAGGTTTAAGTAGTTCTAAGTTCTAGGGGACTGATGACCATAGATGTTAAGTCCCATAGTGCTCAGAGCCATTTGAACCATTTTTGAAATCCCTTACAAAGTCAAATATTCCGGTCCAAGTAATATACCAATCAGGTTCCTTTCGGAGTATGCTAATTCAATAAATTAATACTTAACACTCATATATAGCCCCTCGCTTGTCGAAAGATCCATACCAAAGACTGGAAAGCTCCACAGGTCACACCAACACTGAAGAAGGGAAATAGAAGTAATCGGATATATTACAGACCCATATCGCTGGCTTAAATTTACAGTTGCGTTTTAGAACACATACTCTACTAGAAGATTATGAAATAGCTCGAAAAAATTGACACAGTCAGCACGGATTCAGAAAATACCGTTCCTGTGAAACACAGCTTGCACTTTATTCACACGAAGTAACTAGTGCTATCGACGGGTTCGAAAATCGGTTCCATATTTCTAGGTTTTAATGGACTTTATGCTATTACCCAGAAGCAGATCCTAATCAAACTGTGTGCCTGCACAAGGTATGTGTGTGGTGCGTAAAGTGATAATTGACTTTAAACAATAAGAAGTGTGAGGTAATCCGCGTGAATACTGAAAGCAATTTGTTAAATTTCGGTTACACGAAAAATCACGTAATTCAACTACAATGAAAATCCAGTAAAACTAGTACACCTGTCTAATATCGTGTAGGGCTCCCGTGAGCACGCAGAAGCGCCACAACACGACGTGGCATGGACTCGACAAATATCTGGCGTAGTGCTGGAGGGAACTGACACCATGAATCCTGCAGGCCTGTCCATAAATCCGTAAGAGAACGAGGGGGTGGAGATTTCTTCTTTATAGCACGTTTGCAAGGCATCCCAGATATGCTCAATAATGTTCATATCAGAGGATATTGGTGGCCAGCGGTAATGTTTAAACTCAGAAGAGTATTCCTGGAGCCGTTCTGTAGCAATTCTGGACGTGTAGGGTGTCGCACTGTCCTGCTGGTATTGCCTCAGTCCGTCGGAATGCACAATGGACGTGAATGGATGTAGGTGATTCAAATAGTTCAAATGGCTCTGACAAGGGAACATCCCCATCGCACCCCCCCTCAGATTTAGTTATAAGTTGGCACAATGGATAGGCCTTGAAAAACTGAACACAGATCAATCGAGAAAACAGGAAGAAGTTGTGTGGAACTATGAAAAAATAAGCAAAATATACAAACTGGGTCGTCCATGCGTAAGATAGGCAATATTAAGGGCAATGTGAGGTGAGGAGCGCCGTGGTCTCATGGTTAGCGTGAACAGCTGCGGAACGAGACGTCCTTGGTTCAAATCTGCCCTCCACTGAAAATTTTGCTTTCTTTATTTTCGCAAAGTTATGATCTGTCCGTTCGTTCATTGATGTCTCTGTTCACCGTAATAAGTTTAGTGTCTGTGTTTTGCGACCGCACCGCAAAACTGTGTGATTAGTTGACGAAAGGACGTGCCTCTCCAATGGGAACCGAAAACATTTTATCGCAAGGTCATAGGTCAACCGATTCCTCCACAGGAAAACACGTCTGATATTTTGTATACGACACTGGTGACAGCATGTGCGTCACATGACAGGAATATGTTGTCGACTCACCTAACTAGTACACTTGGCGAATGGGTGAAAAGTTTCTTCTACCTTGCCCGATTTAGGTTTTCTTGTGGATGTAATAAACACTCCAAAAAAAGTGATGAAAACATAAGAGTTTTTCACATAAACTGAAAATAAAAAGTTAAAATTATCGGTCGAGGGAAGATTTGAACCAAGGACCTCTCGATCCGCAGCTGTTCACGCTAACCACGGGACCACGGAGCTCCTCGCCTCACATTGCCCTTGATATTGCCTATCTTACGCATGGACGACCCAGTTTGTATATTTTGCTTATTTTTTCATAGTTCCACACAACTTCTTCCTGTTTTCTCGATCGATCTGCGTTCAGTTTTTCAAGGCCTATCCACTGTGCCAACTTATAACTAAATCTGAGGGGGTGCGATGGGGATGTTCCCTTGTGAGCACTATGGGACTTAACATCTATGGTCATTAGTCCCCTAGAACTTAGAACTATTTAAACCTAACTAACCTAAGGACAGCACACAACACCCAGCCATCACGAGGCAGAGAAAATCCCCGACCCCGCCGGGAATCGAACCCGGGAACCCGGGCGTGGGAAGCGAGAACGCTACCGCACGACCACGAGATGCGGGCAATGTAGGTGATCAGACAGGATGCTTACGTACGTGTCACCTGTCAAGAGTCTTATCCAGACGTGTCAGGGTTCCTGTATCACATAAACTGCACATGCCCCACACTGTTACGGAGCCTCCACTAGCTTGAACAGTCCCCTGTTGACTTGCACGGTCCATGGATTCATGAGTTTGTCTCCATACCCGTACACATCCTCTTGATACAATTTGAAACGAGACTCGTCCGACCAGGCAACATGTTTCCAGTCATCCACAGTCTAATATCGGTGTTGACGGACCCAGGAAAGGCGTAAAGCTTTGTGTCGTGCAGTCATCAAGGGTACACGAGTGGGCCTTCTGCTCCGAAAGCCCATATGGATGATGTTCCGTTGAATGGTTCGCACACTGACACTTGTAGAACATTTGTTGATGGCCCAGCACTGAAATTTGCGGTAGGGTTGCACTTGTGTCACATTCAACGATTCTCTTCGGTCGTCGTTGGTCCTTTCCTTGTAGAATCTTTTTCCGGCCGCAGCGATGTCGGAGATTTGATGTTTTACCGGATTCGTGATATTCATGGCACACTCGCGAAATGGTCATACGGGATAATCCCAACTTCATCGCTGCCTCGGAGATGGCCGTGTCCCATCGCTTAACATCACGTTCAAATTCACTTAAATTTTGATAAGCTGCCATTGTAGCAGCAGTAACCATTCTAACAACTGCGTTATTTTATTTCCTTTATTGTTATTTAACACCTTACATAAGGTGGGCTGGCAGCAGCACAGTACGCTGCTCTCCAGCCACAGGTTTTACGAAAGAAAAACAATGGACACACAGAATATAGTGGGAGACGAAAAACAGTAGACACATGAACGAAAAACAGGAAGCCGTTCACACGCGAAGACAACCAAAGAAACTGTTAGCACTGAACACGCACACTGATGATGGAGACGACACGTGAACGATGGAGCGTGGGCGGCGAAAAGCACTGGGGCACAAACACGACGGCACACACACGAAACCGATGGCGATGGCGATGATCTCCGGCGCGCGAATGTCCACTTAACGTGTGCGAGTCCGGGGACCTGCCAAGAGGGGAAGAAGGTGGTGGGGAAGGGAGAAGGGAGAGCAGAGATGCCAATGGGAGGGGAGATGGGGGAGAAATGAAGGTATGGGGGGTAGGGGAAGCCCGGGCGAGGAAGGGAGCAGGGAAGGAAGGGGGAGAGAAGGAAGAGAGGGTGCCCTGAGGAAAAAAAAACAGGAAGTGGGAGGGGAGGATCAAAGTTGGTAGGAGGGGTAGATGGAGGGGAGGAGGGCATCATCAGGGAGGGGGAGCTGGCGGAAGCCACCTTGGGAGAGGGTAAGGAGGGTGGAGAGATGGAGAGCAGGTGGGACGTGGAAATACAGCTGCGGCAGGAGGCGGGGGTGGGAGAGGATGGCCGAGGCAAGCGGGTGAGGAGGATGGAGTTCACGGGAGGTGTAGAGGATCCATATCTGTTCGAGGAAAAGGAGTAGGTGGGGGAACGGAATAAGGTCGTACAGGATCCGCGTGGGGGAGGGGAGACGGATGTGACAGGCGAGGCAGAGAGCATGGCGTTCAAGGATTTGAAGGGATACATAAAAGGTAGGAGGGGCGGAGATCGAGGGAGGGTGGGCATAGCAAAGGATAGGGAGAATGAGGGATTTATAGGTGTGGAGGATGGTGGAGGGGTCCAGACCCCACGTACGAGCAGAAAGGAGCTTGAGGAGACGGAGTCGGGAGCGTGCCTTGGCTTGGATTGTCCGGAGATGGGGGGTTCAGGAGAGGCGACGATCACGAGTGACGCCAAGGTACAACTGCGTCAGACAATTGTTATCTTATATAGGAGTAGCCGACCGAAGCACCTATACCAGTTTCTTTGGAACTTCAGTGTAAATGCCTATGGATTACATTTACGAACAAATTAAATTCGAACCATGACACAGAAAATGTTATTGGGAAGGCGAACTTAAGACTGCACTTTACTGGCGTAACAATTAGAGGATGAAACAGATCTGCAAAAGGGACTTCCTACACTACGCTCGTCCGTCGTCTTATGGAGCACTGTTGCGCGGTATCTGTTCCGCATCAGATCGCACTGATGGAGGACATCGTGAAAGTTCAAAGAAGGGCAGTCCGCTTTTTACTATCAAGAAACAGGAGAGGGAGAGTGTCGCGGATATGATAAGCGGATTGGAGTGGCAGTCATTAAAACAAAGGCTTTTTTCGCTGCATCGAGATCTTTTCACGAAATTATGATCACCGACTTTCTCCTCCGAATAGGTAAATACTTTGTAGACGTGCCCTCCTACATATGGAAAAATGATCATCGTAATAAAGTAAGAGAAAACGGAGCCCGCACGAAAAATAGTCTGGAGGTTGTTCGATGAGCCCTTTGCCAGGGCTCGTCATGTGGATGTAAAAGCGACCGTGTTCTCTGATTCTGAGCTGATTGGGGGGTCAACTGACTGTTCTACGCATCACCAGCTTCAGCTGATGGAGCTGTCTGAAGATGACCTTAACTAGGCCGAAACCGGTCATTTTAATAAAATAACCATGGCGATCAAGACTGTTTTTTGACAGATTTTATATAGAGCACAAGATCGCTGTTTTCAAAAATATGTTACCAGGATTTCCTTTGTTATTAAATCTCTACTGTGGTCGTGATAAACCTCTGGTGTTCTTTACCCGTGTTTTATCACTGCTTATCAAACGTCTCCCCGTGGGAGATACAGTAAGGAAAACTTCATTCTTGCAATCAATGTGGATTCCTCGGCTCGATCGTGTGGAGGGCAGTTAGCAATCTTCCTTCTGCGATTGGAAAATCCAGTAATAACCTCGGGAGAAGGCACTTGTCCGTCGCTTTCAGCAACTGTGGCTGCGGAGAGCCACAGATCATGTAGCACGTACTGCATTGTCAACTACGGCTTGCATTATGCACAGAAAAGTTCTTCCGCCGGCGATTCCGAGCGCAATTGAAATTGTAGGGCTTGGGTGAACAGTAGTATAACTTGATTCTTTCCTTAATTTGCTTTTACGGTAACAACCATGTCAAGACAATAGTTATAGAGTGTACAATCATTCCCAGTAAATAGTCAGACTTTGAAGCACTATTAAAAAACCTGTAAAGAGGGGGGTGGGGGTCAGAAATATTACTCTGCAGGCTCCGTGCCATATGAGGTACTCTAAACAAACCAATAGCCAAGGCAGTTAGGAATTGAGTCTGTATGTGAAATGATTTGAGCACAAACAAAAATCACCACAGGTGTAGATCAGGGGTCTCCAAACTACGGCCCGCGGGCCGGGCCGGCAAACCGGCCCGCGTTAGCTGGCTGGACATCCCTGGTATCCGGCCCGCCAAATATTTGAGGTGGTGCCTATACTGCCAACAGTTGAGTTTCGAGATCTATCTCGACCAATACACCGCGACATTGTCGGAGCTCTATCTTTACAAAGCGGAAGGTCAGGGTTAAACTTGTGACTATCCAAATAATACACATTGGTTTGTTGCTCGACTCCACCACGAAATATTGACATCCCCACTGCTCTTTAAAAATTCTACATTCACTGTCAACATTTCGTTTCTTTTCCATATTTGCACAGAACTTCACAAAAGATTGTAGCCTGAAAATAAAATTGTGCTATTCAATACTAATAAAACTAGGGAGTAGTCTGCCTAAACAAACTGCAATGACTTTATTTTTAGGGTACTTTAATTACTAAATTAAATACACACAATTACACTGTAGTTCCACTAAAAAATACAGTGAAAAAATACTCAAGTTGTGCTATACGTATTTCGATTTTCAGATTTTCCTTGTCTCTTCGAATTCAAACTTTGAATCGTCCCACACTTCGTCGTCACGCCTACCAGTACAGCGCATAAAACACTAAAAAAAAACTCGTGAGACACATTGCAACATAGACACAATCACGCAACAGAACTATCAAATATATGCTCTGGCTCTGCTACTCGCTACGAGACTACATAATTAAACTTATTGTTGCGCCGCTTGAAATAACAATGGGTTTACATACACTACCTCTGTTACGTCTTGCAGTAACAGTGCTGTTAACAATGATTTTGAGATTTCGTTAACTTTGCAGGACGCTTTCGTGAAGAATGTGCAGTGACATACTTTTTGGTCGGTGAAATTCGCCAGAATAAAATACGCCAGAATTTCGGTCAGGTACGTCCACCAATCAAAATTATGTAAGTAAATAATAATCGCAGTTCGTTTTACTGCTAGGTATTCCCACAACCTTAGATTTTTGCGGTTTCATCTTTCCTTTAGCCTTACATTACGGTGATCGTGGAGTGCTAGGGTTCTTTAATCCCACTAGGTAGATATTGGCCCTTATGACTTCGTGGAGGAGTCAATGTGGCCCGCGGACTAAAAAGTTTGGAGACCCCTGGTGTAGATAATCTGCGTTATGTAATGCTTGCGGTTGAAGGAGGGCAGGAGCATACACTTTCCGGCCAGGAAGTTCAGAGACTTATTTTATTCCTGGCGCATAAGCGAAGTCAGTGCAGTAACTACTGTGACAGATTGAGCTAACAACTTTCAGCAACAGGTGTCATTCGAGCAGGCACTTGTCAGCAGTCAGAGATAGGCAGCAGATGTGCGGCCGTAGTGCCTCCGTGTTGTTGTGTCACGGAACAACGAGCAGTGATTCCATTTCACTTTTGGTCGGTAAAACTGCTACGGAGTCATGTGTTTATACAAGAAAGGTTTACGTCGATAATAGTTTAAGACGTGCAAGAGTGTCTCAGTCGTTTAAACGTTTAAAGGACAGACGTCGCTCGAGGACAACTAGAGGTCAGGCCGTCCATTTGGAAACACTGACAAAATTCGTGATCGTTTGAAAACCGACCGTCAGTCCCTCATGCACAACTATCGCTGAAGAACTGAACATTTCTGAATCGAGTGTTCAAGACAATCTCCAGAATTTTTTGAAGAAGAGAAACGTGCATGGAAAAAGCGTTCCGCACTGCTTGACTCCCGAACAAAGACGACGACGCACGCCTGCCCCTACTTGATTGGAATGAAAAACGAGGCAGTTCTTTTCTGAAAGAAATCCTCACGGGTGACGAGACGTGATGTTATCAATACGATCCTGCCACAAAACGACAACGTGCAGAATGGGCCTCCGATGGTTCGCCTAGGACTGAAGAAGGTGCGAAAGAAAAAATCGAAAGTTAAGACAATGCCCGTCGCCTTTTTTGACGCTCACGGCATTCGTTCCCATTGGCGCTACTGAAAATTCCCCGTATTTTGTGTGTGTCGTGGATCGGTTTTGCACGGCGATTCAGAAGGTTCGTCCGCAACAATGGTAGGGTAAGGATTTCCTCTTGCTCCAAGACAATGCGCCCGCTCACTCAGCTACCGTGTCTGGCGAAAAAACAGGTGCCACTCTCAGTCACCTCCCATATTCACCCACTTTGGCACCGAGTGACTGTGTTTTATTGCTGAAAGTAAAAATTCATGTCGATGGTCAACGTTCAGACGACATTATCGACTTAGGACGCAGTGTCACGCACGGGTTGATTATATTCACAAGGAAGGACTTTTCGGACAGTTTTAAGTGACTGTATAACCATGCTGTACTCGACAGGACACACTGAGATGACAAAAGTCGTGGGCCGGCCGCGGTGGTATAGCGGTTCTAGGCGCTCAGTCCGGAACCGCGCGACTGCTACGGTCGCAGGTTCGAATCCTGCCTCGGGCATTGATGTGTGTGATGTCCTTAGGTTAGTTAGGTTTAAGTAGTTCTAAGTTCCTAGGGGTCTGATGACCACAGATGTTAAGTCCCATAGTGCTCAGAGCCATTTGAACCATTTTTTGAACAAAAGTCGTGGACACACCTCCTAATACCGGCGTAGTACAGCAACTCAGCGTCGCATGGACTCAAGAATTCGCTGGAAATCCTCTGCAGAAATACTGAGTAATGCTGCCTCTATAGCCCTCAATAATTGCGAAGTGTTGCCGGTGCAGAAGTTTGTGCACAAACTGACCTCTCGATTTGGTCCCGTATACGTTCGAGGGGTTCACGTCGGGTGATCTGGGTGACCGAACCATTCGCTCGAATTATCCAGAACGTTCTTCAAACCAACTGCGAACAACTGTGCCCCGGTGACATGGTGCGTTGTCATCCATAAAAATTCCATCGTTGTTTGGCTGCAAATGAACTCCAATTAGCAGAATATAACCGTTTCTAGTCGATGATCGGTTCATTTGGAACAGTCGACCCACTCCATTCCATGTAAACACAGCAGAGACCATTATGGAGCACCACCAGCTTGCACAGTGCCCTGTCGACAACTTGGATTCACAGCTTCGTGGGGTCTGCGCCACATTCTAATCCTACCTTCAGCTCTGAGCAACTGCAATTGAACCTCACCTGACCAGGTCACAGTTTTCCAGTCGCCTAGGGTCCAATCGATGTGGCCAGGAGCCCAGAGAGGCGTTTAAGGCGATGTCGTGCTGTTAGCAAAGGCATTTGCGTCAGGTGTCTGCTTCCATAGCCCATTAACTCCAAATTGCGCCGCACTGTCCGAACGGATACGTTCGCCGTACGTCCCACATTCATTTCTGCGGTTATTTGAGGCAGTGTTGCTTGTCTGTTAGCACTGACAACTCTATGCAAACGTCGCTACTTTCGATCGTTAAGAGAAGGCCGTCGTCCACTGTTTTGTCCGTGGTGAGAGGTAATGCCTGAAATTTTGTATTCTCGGCGCAACCTTTAGATTAGATTTAATGTCATTCCAATAGATCCGTAGTGAGGAGGTCCTCCAGGATGTGGAATACGGCAGAAAAACAATAATACATGACAAACATTTACAACTGAAACAAATAAGCTAATGTACCTTCCACAGGTCCCAAGTGGAATGATAGTCCTTTTTTTTTAATGAACACTATATGAAAGAATCATTTTATAAACACTCATTTACTAAGATCGCATTAATGCACTGAATTTAAAATTAAAACTTTTTTTTAATTTATAAGGAGATAAACATGTAATAGAACTAGTACAATACTTATTTACAATGAACACATTACTGCACTGAAATGGTGATCACACACGCAAATGAGTTGGTCCTACTGAGAAATTCATAAATGGAGTAGAAGGTGTTGGCGACCAACAAATCTTTTAGGCTTATCTTAAACTGAATTTCACTGATTGTTAAGCTTTTTATGGCTGCTGGCAAGTTATTGAAAATCTGTGTTCCTGAATAATGCACACCTTTTTGTACAAGAGTAAGTGACTTTAAATCCTTGTTAAGATTATTCTTATTTCTAGTACTGATTCCATGAATTCAGCTGTTGGTCTGAAAAAGTGATATATTTTTAATGACAAATTTCATTAAGGAATAAATATATTGGGAAGCAGTAGTTAGTACCCCTAGTTCCCTAAACAGGCTTCTGCAGGATGTTCTTGAGTTCACACCACATATAACTCTTACTGCACGTTTTTGTTCCCGGAAAACTTTAGCTTGGCTTGATGAATTACACTAAAAAATAATCGCATGTGGCATTATGGAGTGGAAGTAAGCCTTGTATGCCAGCTTTTTCTCCTCCCAGTTGAATTTATTATCAAGCGGTAATCCCAAGAATTTAACACTGTTCACTTCTTCTATCTGCTTGTCATCGTATGCAAGGCATATACTGGTGGGACACCCCTTACAAGTTCTGAACTGCATCTAGTGTGTTTTTTCAAAGTTTAGTGACAAAGAATTGGGTGGTAGGAACCAGTGATTAATGTCCACAAATATTTTACTGGCCGATCTTTCTAAGACTACACTTGATTTGGTATTTATTGCAATGTTTGTATCATCGGCAGACAAAACAAACTTGGCATCCGGTAATGTTACTGATGAAAGGTCATAGATATACACAAGAAAAGTAAGGGCCCTAAAATGGAACCTTGTGGAACCCCACACGTAATTAGTTCCCAGTTGTATGATGCCTGATAGCTTAATACATGTCTCTTTCCTAATAACACCGCCTGTCGACGTTTTACTGTTAGGTAGCCAAGCTGTACCTGCGGGCACTAGATGGCGCTATCGCTGCAATGTCATGTTCACCTGCCGCACTTGTTAACGCGGGCGCCTCAGTCTGCTGCAACCTGTATGTAAAGTACACAAGCGGCAAGACGTAGTCAATACCTTCGCTGCGCAGTGCCGATGGTACTGTTACCGACGATTGTGCCGCTAAAGCGGAGTTATTGAACGCAGTTTTCCGAAATTCCTTCACCAGGGAAGACGAATTGAATATTCCAGAATTTGAAACACGAACAGCTGCTAGCATGAGTTTCTTAGGGGTTGCGAAGCAACTCAAATCGCTTGATACGGACAAGTCTTCAGGTTCAGATTGTATACCGATTAGGTTCCTTTCAGATTACGCTGATACAATAGCTCCCTACTTAGCAATCATATACAACCGCTCGCTCACCGATAGATCTGTACCTACAGATTGGAAAATTGCACAGGTCGCACCAGTGTTTAAGAAGGGCAGTAGGAGTAATCTCTCGAACTACAGACCTATATCATTGACGTCGGTTTGCAGTAGGGTTTTGGAGCATATACTGTATTCAAACATTATGAATCACCTCGAAGGGAACGATCTATTGATACGCAATCAGCATGGTTTCAGAAAACATCGTTCTTGTGCAACGCAGCTAGCTCTTTATTCGCACGAGCTAATGGCCGCTATCGACAGGGGATCTCAAGTTGATTCCGTATTTCTATATTTCCGGAAAGCTGTTGATACCGTTCCTCACAAGCGACTTCTAATCAAGCTGCGGGCCTATGGGGTATCGTCTCAGTTGTGCGACTGGATTCGTGATTTCCTGTCAGGAAGGTGGCAGTTCGTAGTAATAGACGGCAAATCATCGAGTAAAACTGAAGTGATATCAGGTGTTCCCCAGAGAAGCGTCCTGGGACCTCTGCCGTTCCTGATCTATATAAATGACCTGGGTGACAATCTGAGCAGTTCTCTTAGGTTGTTCGCAGATGATGCTGTAATTTACCGTCCAGTAAGGTCATCCGAAGACCAGTATCAGTTGCAAAGCGATTTAGAAAAGATTGCTGTATGGTGTGGCAGGTGGCTGTTGACGCTAAATAACGAAAAGTGTGAGGTGATCCACATGAGTTCCAAAAGAAATCCGTTGGAATTCGATTACTCGATAAATAGTACAATTCTCAAGGCTGTCAGTTCAACTAAGTACCTAGGTGTTAAAATTACGAACAACTTCAGTTGGAAAGACCACATAGATAATATTGTGGGGAAGGCGAGCCAAAGGTTGCGTTTCATAGGCAGGACACTTAGAAGATGCAACAAGTCCACTAAAGAGACAGCTTACACTACACTCGTTCGTCCTCTGTTAGAATATTGCTGCGCGGTGTGGGATCCTTACCAGGTGGGATTGACGGAGGACATCGAAAGGGGGCAAAAAAGGACAGCTAGTTTTGTATTATCACGTAATAGGGGAGAGAGTGTGGCAGATACGATACGCGAGTTGGGATGGAAGTCATTACAGCAAAGACGTTTTTCGTCGCGGCGAGATCTATTTACGAAATTTCAGTCACCAACTTTCTCTTCCGAATGCGAAAATATTTTGTTGAGCCCAACCTACATAGGTAGGAATGATCATCAAAATAAAATAAGAGAAGTCAGAGCTCGAACAGGAAGGTTTAGGTGTTCGTTTTTCCCGCGCGCTGTTCGGGAGTGGAATGGTAGAGAGATAGTATGATTGTGGTTCGATGAACCCTCTGCCAAGCACTTAAATGTGAATTGCAGAGTGATCATGTAGATGTAGATGTGGCTGTACAGGTACGAGCAGCCCTTGGAGGCTCGCCTTCACTCATTCCTTTTAAATATTTTGTGACTAAAGCCCTTCTGGTCTGTTATTTATTTTATACGTGACCTGTAAGTACTGTCTCTGTCTTGTATTGTTAGTCAGTACTTACACTTTTTTATATAAAATAAATTTTCCTTCCCATAAATTTGTAATTATGTTATAGACCACTTTAAATGTCTAAATTCTGATGAAGACACTCAGAGAAGTGTTGAAACCTGGTTAATAAGACTAAAAAATTGTGACCCAGGGCTCATTTGTTTAACTTTCCCAAGCATCTTTGTTACGCATTCGTATGGCCTATACCAACCTGTAACGACTTCGGTAGTGCGGCTCTCAATTCGCCCATTGTCTGCCGTCATGCCTACTCGGTAAAGCTTTTAAACGCTGCGCCAACACACCGGAAATGGTTGTACTAGCGTCTCGTTTGCGATGTCCTTTGCCTCGAAAACGTACCAGTTTCGTGCTTCCTTGCGCGCAGCTGGTTCGGGATTCAATTCCCTGACAGGTCATCCTGATTTTTGTTTTCCATACTCTCCACAAACCACACATTTAAGAAACAGCGCAAACAAGAAATCTTTCAGTAGCTTACACAAGTGCTGATAGAAAATAAATGGCGATAGAGTCAGTTAAGGAGGAAACATTAACTGTAGTGAAAGAACTACTTACAACTCGGCGGCTCGCCATGCGCTGGCGATTAAGCTGCGACTTACCTGAAAAGAGAAAGAAAACAGGTCAAAAACTCGCCAGAAACAAATCTACGAATAATGTAGCAATGTATGAACGTTCAATGTAAGGGACAGGGCAAGTAACACCAAGAGAGGATGTTCGGCATGTATCTGGGAATTCAGAAGTCGCCACAGCTCTGGCAAATACCAGCGTCGTTGGTAATTACCAATAGAGCAGTGTTCTCGTAGCAACACACGGCCACTACAGCCACAACTAAGTCGGAGCTTCCCCTTAACCACCTCTTAAGGCGTTGTTCATACACTACTGGACACCAACGGCATTAGACCAATTTGCTTGAAAGTTTCTTTTTTTTTTCTCTACAGCAGGAATTAACGCAATCCGTCCCACTACGCTATGATAAACTCAGCAAGTCGTTAACCTCGAACTGTACTGGCAGAATGCTGCTACAACGAAAGAAGATTGATCGAAACCGAAATACAAAGAAAACAAAAATGCCCTTACTGGGATTTCAAGCAACATTTCCCTACTGGAAATTATTCAAAAATGGCTCTGAGCACTATGGGACTCAACATCTTAGGTCATAAGTCCCCTAGAACTTAGAACTACTTAAAGCTAACTAACCTAAGAACATCACACACACCCATGCCCGAGGCAGGATTCGAACCTGCGACCATAGCAGTCCCGCGGTTCCGGACTGCAGCGCCAGAACCGCACGGCCACCACGGCCGGCGGAAATTATTCGCTCTCTCTCTCTCTCTCTCTGTCACTCTCTCCCCTATGTGTGTGTGTGTGTGTGTGTGTGTGTGTGTGTGTGTGTGTGTGTGTGTGTGTTGTAACACCCCCTTGCTTCCCGGGATTTGCAAAATTACTAGTTGACAATGACCGTGAAATATGAATTTTGGCCCGCGTCGGAATAAGGCATCCGAATCCGAAGTAAATAATGATTATTCCGCGGGAAACACGAGACGTTATAACTTGATCGTTATTGAATGAGTAATTTCATTCAATAACGATCGGTAAATGAAATAATGGAAATAATTTGGAAATAAATTTTGCCAGTGGAAATTTTGCCGAAAGAAATGATTAAGTTATAAAAGCAATTACAAAATCGGTCGCCAGCTCAACTGATGAGCGACAGTACTGTTGAGTACGTGAATAATTGTGTCAAAAATAAAGTTTACCTGTTTGTAGCGCAGCAGGTGGAACGGGAACTTTTACGTAAGTGCTGTGTCAGGCTCAGTAGTCATATAAAAAAATGTCATAACAATCTAACTACACTTAAACATTAATGGTTAACTTTCAATAAGTATTTTGATAATTATTTTGTTCATAATTTGTCAGCTAAGTGCAATGCTGACAACACAGATAATTATCTATCGAGATTTTGAATAATGGACTGTCATTCTGTCTTTAAAATTAGGTACTTTGCACAGTTTAATCTACTGATAATGAAACATATTGCCAATAATTGATTAACTATGTTTTGAATGATAATAATTCATTAATTGGGGGATTGTCAGGTGGAATAAGCTTTATAGTTTCATGAAATATCCTTGAACTAACTTCAGCTGAATATGCATTGAAATAAATCTTAATAATCAAATTTATTACTTCAGTCTATTATTATAGATTATACTTCCCTCGTTGTCGACGGAAGTCCACGGCAGCGACACAATGTGGCATGGGGCTTTTACTGTTGCGACTTGGGCCCACAGTGCGCTTCACATTTAAGCCCTCGTTTCTTCAGCACTATGCCCATTAATCCATAATAACTTGCCCGGCCAGGCTTCCAGATATACCGACCATTACTTTCCCGTCGTACTTGATCCACACACTAGCCGTTAGGTGTAACACAGCTAGGACTAGCAGCACTCGACTGTACGCCTTACTCCGAGCACGGAGTCACTGCTACTACTGCCCGCTGGCGCGCTCCCGCGCCCAGAGGCGAGACAAAACAATCTCTCTGACTTCAACGTTAACTAAATATGCCCTGACCTGCCAGTGTTAAATATTAAATAATTTAAACATAGTATTTACAATACATGTTTACACTAGGCAATACATCGTATACAGTTTCATGTGTTGAGTAAGCGAATAAATTCATAGCAAGCACGGCGTTGTAGCGTCACAGTGTGTGTGTGTGTGTGTGTGTGTGTGTGTGTGTGTGTGTGTGCGCGCATTTTTTTTTTGTGACGAATCTCAACGTTAACGCTGTAAGCGACTTTCTAACCGCAAAAACACGTGCCTCCATTTCGAAGAGTTCGTCCACACACACACACATGGAGCACCCTCTGTTGCAGCATGATAATGGCCAGGCCACACACGAGCGCAATAATCCGAAGCCTTGAGTTCTCACTTTGATAATGATGAAGCGGTACAAGCAGAGGTGAGATTGTGGCTTTGTGGCTTCGACAACAAATTCAAACGTTCTACACTGATGGCATCAACAAACTGGTCTCTCGTTGGGAGAATTGCCTTCCTCGCCAGAGTGACTGTAATGAGAAATAAAAATGTAGACATGAATAATAAATACGTGGAATGTTAATATAGTTTGTTTTATTTAAAAAGCTTTAAGTGTTTTACATGGAAATTTCGGAAGGATTACTTTTGGGCACACACTCGTAATTTATTAATGACCGAAGCAAAATTTATAGCGTATGTTGTTGTCAAAGGTCTTGTGATAAATTCTCTATACTCCTGAGAGCTGAAAGAATAGATACATTTATTTGCTCGGGAAATTATGTACATACAAACACAACACATCAGACAGTATCTACCGGGTGATCAAAAAGTCAGTATAACTCTGAAAACTGAATAAATCATGGAATAATGTAGATAGAGAGGTACACATTGACACACATGCTTGGAATGACATGGGGTTTTATTAGAACCAAAAAAATACAAACGTTCAAAAAATGTCCGACAGATGGTGCTTCAACTGATCAGAACAGCAATAATTACCATAACAAAGTAAGACAAAGCAAAGATGATGATGTTTACAGGAAATGCTCAGTATTTCCACTATCATTCCTCAACAGTAGTCGTAGTCGAAGAATAACGTTGTGAACAGCACTGTGAAGCATGTCCGGAGTTATGGTGAGGCATTGGCGTCGGATGTTGTCTTTCAGCATCCCTAGAGATGTCGGTCGATCAAGATAGACTTGCGTCTTCAGGTAACCCCAAAGCCAATAATCGCACGGACGGAGGTCTGGGGACCTGGGAGGCCAAGCATGACGAAAGTGGCGGCTGAGCACACGATCACCACCAAACGACGCGCGCAAGAGATCTATCACGCGTCTAGCAATATGGGGTGGTTCTAATAAAACCGTATGTCATTCCAAGCATGTGTGTCAATTTGTACCTCTTTATCTACATTATTCCGTAGTTTATTAAGTTCTCAAATTTATACTGACTTTTTGATCACCCAGTATATCTCCTTCGACCAAGACCTAACAAAAAATTCCTGGTGTCGTATTCTTGTTCTTCGAACTCAGTTTGGTTGGAACTGACAATTTTTGTAAAGGGTAGAGACAACTTTGATGTTTTCGTCGACCAGTTTTTACAGAATCGCGTCCAGGTAGCGGCGCCTCGGATGAAACCGCCACTGTGCTGTCCGCAGGTGGCCGGAAGCAGAGGAGCGTCGCGCGCCCGTGGACTGGGGCAGCGGCAGGGACACGCCCGCCTCCAGCGGCAGCGGCAGTGGGGCGGCCAGCCTCGTGGGCGGCGGGGGCGGGGGCGGCACGTACCGCGTGCTGGGGCGGCGCCTCAGCTGGCAGCAGCAGCAGCAGCGCAGGCACCGGTCCGTGGGCGACCTCAGCGGACCCTCCAGGTCGCTGCCGCTGCCGCTGGACGCGGACTTCCGCAGCATCCCGGACCTGAGCGCCGGCGCCGGCTGGGGCAGCGAGGCCCACCTCTATCCGCAGCCGCCCCCGCCGCCCACGACGCCCCCGGCCCAGCTGCGGCGGGCCAGGGCCAAGCGCCTGCACCGACAGTTCGGCCTCTACCAGGTCACCCCGGCCGACAACAACTTCGACTACCTACGCAGGTACGGGCACTCCGCTCTGCTTTGCTTTACATTTCTTTCCTTCGTAATCGAACCGGTTGCTAAAACGGGCTGACAATTATTGAACTATATGAAAAAAAAAACGTAAATTAGTTACAAACTACGGCGTTCACACACTTTATTCAATACGTAAGCGTCACTAAAGATATTCGTACATAGGTTATGATATACTACTGGCCATTAAAATTGCTACACCACGAAGAAATGCAGATGATTGGACAAATATATTATACTAGAACTGACATGTGATTACATTTTCACCCAATTTCGGTGCATAGATCCTGAGAAATGAGTACCCAGAACAACCACCTCTGCACGTAATAACGGCCTTGATACGCCTGGGCATTGAGTCAGACAGAGCTTGGATGGCGTGTACAGGTACAGCTGCCCATACAGCTTCAACACGATACCACAGTTCATCAAGAGTAGTGACTGGCGTATTGTGACGAGCCAGTTGCTCGGCCACCATTGACCTGACGTTTTCAGTTGGTGAGAGAATGTGCTCGCCAGGGCAGCAGTCGAACATTTTCTGTATCCAGAAAGCCCGTACACGACCTGCAATATGCGGCCGTTATCCTGTTGAAATGTAAGGTTTCCCAGGTATCTAATGAAGGGTAGAGCCACGGGTCGTAACACATCTGAAATGTAAAGTCCACTGTTCAAAGTGCCGTCCATGCGAACAAGAGGTGACCGAGACGTGTAACCAATGGCACCTGTTACCATATAAGATGATACGCCAGTATGGCGATGACGAATACGCGCTTCCAATGTGCATTCACCGCGATGTCACCAAACACGGATGCGACCACCATGATGCTGTAAACTGAACCTGGTTCAAATGGCTGTGAGCACTATGCGACTTAACTTCTGAGGTCATCAGTCGCCTAGCACGAAGAAATAATTCACGTCACTTACCTAAGGAGATCACACACATCCATGCCCGAGGCAGGATTCGAACCTGCGACCGTAGCGGTCGCTCGGTTCCAGACTGTAGGGCCTAGAACTGCACGGACACACAGGCCGGCACAGAACCTGGATTCATCCGAAAAAATGACGTGTTGCCATTCGTGCACCCAGGTTTGTGATGCAGCGTCAAGGGTAACCGCAGCCATGGTCTCCGAGCTGATAGTTCATGCTGCTGCAAACGTCGTCGAACTGTTCGTGCAGATGGTTGTTGTCTTGCAAACGTCCCCATCTGTTGACTCAGGGATCGAGACGTGGCTGCACGATCCGTTACAGCCATGCGGATAAGGTGCCTGTCATCTCGACTGCTAGTGATACGAGGCCGTTGGGTTCCAGCACGGCGTTCCGTATTACCCTCCTGAATCCAACGATTCCATATTCTGCTAACAGTCATTGGATCTCGACCAACGCGAGCAGCAATGTCGCTATACGTTAAACCGCAATCGCGATAGGCTACAATCCGACCTTTATCAAAGTCGGAAACTTGATGGTACGCATTTCTCCTCCTTAAACGAGGCATCGCAACAACGTTTCACCAGGCAACGCCGGTCAACCGCTCTTTGTGTATGAGAAATCGGTTGGAAACTTTCCTCATGTCAGCCCGTTGTAGGTGTCACCACCGGCGCCAACCTTGTGTGAATGCTCTGAAAAGCTAATCATTTGCATATCACAGCATCTCCTTCCTGTCGGTTAAATTTCGCGTCTGCAGCACGTCATCTTCGTGGTGTAGCAATTTTAATGGCCAATAGTGTATAAAAACAGGGTCTATATGACCCGGGACAACCGGGAAATCCGGGAAAAACCCGGGAATTTTTTCATCCGGGGGAAAACCGGGAAAAATCCGGGAATTTTTCAGAATTCCGGGAATTTTTCATTGTTTTAGCTTTCAGTTAAATTTTTGTAATTTTGACTGGTAAGAATTGATTCTCTAGCGAAGAATGTTACTGTATCCTGCTACTGGAGAATGACATTGTAGAATAAATTATAAACGAGAGGAAAAAAAATAAAACTTTAGTGGCAAAGGAAATGCGCAATTTACAGCAACAAAACACCGAACACGCACAAACGTCTGCAAATAGCAAAAATATGTCAAAGGCCGTTGGGTGAAGACTGTGTAATTCTTCGTAACAATATACTGCTTGCTATGAGCATGACGTCACAAACTGTTCACATTAGGTTCGTTTGACCACTTGCCATGCTGATGCGCATTCATATGAGCAGTACCTACTCCCGCTTTCCGCTACTTGAAGTGTGGCTGTTAGCTGTACCAGCAGTATCCTCTGATGCCCTGTTTCTTTTGTTCTGTAATGTAAGCTCTCTTAGTGCTTTATACATACGAACATGCGGGCTTCCTACACCACTGCAGCTACGTATGCGCAGTAATGCCTGTTTTCTGGCGCTCTCTGGCAACTGCTAAATCGAGCCTTTTTCTAACAGTCTCCGGATAGTATTGTGAAAGGTGGTTCGAAATGCGTTACATTCAAAGTAATATTTTTTTTCGTAAGATGAATTATGTTACGTGTGAGGAAGTGGGATGAGTTTCTAAATTACAGAGCGTTTAAAACTGAACACTTTAAAGGACAAGCCACTTACAAGAATTTCGAGCCCAGGCGTTTATGTGATAATTTTAAATTTACTAGGACATTTGTCTGATGTATCTTAAAATATAACACACACAAAAAAAGATCAATATGATATGTGAAAGCTTAGTTTCTGTTGTAGCTTGTTAGTCTTAGAAACAAATATTATATGTGAAAGCTTAGCTTTTTTTGTAGCTATACTATGTATATTAATGTAAACCGTTAACTTTTCCTCATTGTGTGTTCGCGCTAGGTAACCAGTGATCTTGCTATTGGCTGACGATAACACGTGTCCTATGCTCTGAATATCTGCTGTCATCGGCTGGCGTGAGATATGATTGGCTCACAAAAGGACATCGGAAGCTCAATTTCAACGCTCCGGAAACTAACTTGCTGTGTTTCGTGCAATTCGAATTCATACTTTCGTAATACGAAAATATGCAGCGTATATGTTGATGCAAATCAAAGGTCTATCCAAAACTTCTCTCCTTTTTTTTCATTAAAAGTCTTTCCAAAATTTCTCTCCCCGTCTTTACTTTTCTTCCGGGAAGTTCTACGCGAGTGTATAAAATGTTAACCATTCAAAGGATTGATAAGTTTTACAGTCCGAGGGAAAATCTATGGAAAACCTACTGTCACTTACCCCCAGAAAAAAAGCATATTTTTAAACGGGATATCCGGGAAGTACACTACTGGCCATTAAAATTGCTACACCACGAAGATGACGTGCTACAGACGCGAAATTTAACCAACTGGAAGACAATGCTGTGATATGCAAATGATTAGCTTTTCAGAGCGTTCACACAAGGTTGGCGCCTGTGGCGACACCTAAAAGTGCTGACATGAGGAAAGTTTCCAACCGATTTCTCATACACAAACAGCAGTTAACTGGCGTTGCCTAGTGAAACGTTGTTGTAATGCCTCGTGTAAGGAGGAGAAATGCGTACCATCACGTTTCCGACTTTGATAAAGGTCGGATTGTAGCCTATCGCGATTGCGGTTTATCGTATCGCGACATTGCTGCTCTAGTTGGTCGAGATCCAATGACTGTTAGCAGAATATGGAATCGTTGGTTTCAGGAGGGTAATACGGAACGCCGTGTTGGATCGCAACGGTCTCGTATCACTAGCAGTCGAGATGACAGGCATCTTATCCGCATGGCTGTAACTGTCTCCAGGTCTCTCACCAATTGAAAACGTCTGGTCAATGGCGGCCGAGCAACTGGCTCGTCACAATACGCCAGTCACTACTCTTGATGAACTGTGGTATCGTGTTGAAGCTGCATGGGCAGCTGTACCTGTACACGCCATCCAAGCTCTGTTTGACTCAATGCCCAGGCGTATCAAGGCCGTTATTATGGCCAGAGGTGGTTGTTCTGGGTCCTGATTTCTCAGGATCTATGCACCCAAATTGCGTGAAAATGTAATCACATGTCAGTTCTAGTATAATATATTTGTCCAATGAATACCCGTTTATCATCTGCATTTCTTCTTGGTGCAGCAATTTTAATGGACAGTAGTGTATTTTTCCTTGTCCCTGTATACACCCTGAAAAAAAAATGTAAAAATCCGATTGCCTTGTGGTCTTCTTGTGAGAAGCGGGTCGGTTGGCGGGTTGTAATGATACAATGATGGAAGATAACATTTAGCACCCGACACTTTCCCATTGCTTACATCCACTGATAGTTATGCCGATACGGAAAGACCTGTACAGGACACACTAGTGTGCAGTGTCATCGGACTGAAAACAACAACAACAACAACAACAGCAACAATAACAACAACAACAGCAACAATAACAACAACAACAGCAACAATAACAACAACAACAGCAACAATAACAACAACAACAGCAACAATAACAACAACAACAACAACCGTAACAACAACCGTAACAACAACAGTAACAACACGAACAACAGTAACACCAACAGTAACATCATCATCATCATCATCATCATCATCAACAACAACAACAACTGTAACAACAACAACAACCATAACAACAACTGTAACAACAACAGTATCAACACCAACAACAACAACAACAGTAAGAACACCAGTAACAACAACAGCAACAACAACAGTATCAACACCAGTAACAACAACAACACCAGTAACTACAACAACGCCAGTAACAACAACAAGATTGGGAGGAGTAGAGTAATTGTGTACGCTGGTGTGCCAGGTTCCACAGCAGTGGGGAGGTGGCGTCTGCCGGCGGCGTGGACGAGGCTCGCCTGCCGCCCCCCGACGACTGCTCGGGCACGTCCGCCTCCACGTCCCCCTCCACCTACAGCGGCAGCGGCAGAAGCGACCTCTTGGACCCTGAGGAGGAGGAGGAGGAGGAGGAGGGGCAGCACAGCGCCTGGTGCGCCTCCAAGGCCGCCGCCAGGGGGCACGACTGCGGCAGCAGCAGCGGCAGAGCCCTCAGCAGAGCCGGCAGCAGCGCCAGTAGCAGCGGCAGCAGCAGCGGAGCCGCGGGCCACTACGCGGTGCACTCCTCAGACGGCGAGCAACAGGACGCCAGCGGCAGCTACGTCACCGTCTGCCAGGTGCGTGCTCCCCGTGTTACCCTCCTGTGCTGTGCTCTGGTGCCACACGTCGCCCAGGATCTCAGCGGATCAAGCTCTGCAAGTTCTTCCCTCGACCACTATCGCGGTACCTGTGCGCGTGTTTCATCGCGACGTAACTTCTCGTCGGTCCTTGTCAGCATCGAATTTTCTTATTAGGAGAAGACAGAAGGAGCGAAGTTCTCCTTCCTAACAACCTTCTAAGGCCACGATCGCGCAAGTATTTCTTTATTTAAATCAACCGGTTTCGACAGACTTTGCTGTTGTCTTCAGGTGTTAAAGAATCTTTTTGTTACGAAACCTGTTCATTTTAAGTTGAACCTTGCGCGAAATTGAAATTTTTGAATGTTCAGAATATGTCCAGCTTGTGTGTACTGTATCTTAGTGACGTTACAATCATCTCTTTGTGGTATTAGCCATTGACACAAGGTGATTTATGTTTTTAAATAGTCTACTAAGGACATTGTAATTCTGTCAGAGACAACAAAGGACTTGGAAGAGCACCTGAACGGAATGGACAGTGTCTTGAAAGGACGATATAAGATGAACATCAACAAAAGCAAAACGAGGATAATGGAATGTAGTCGAATTAAGTCGGGTGATGTTGAGGGTATTAGATTAGGAAATGAGACACTTAAAGTAGTAAAGGAGTTTTGCTATTTCGGGAGCAAAATAACTGATGATGGTCGAAGTAGAGAGGATATAAAATGTAGACTGGCAATGGCAAGGAAAGCATTTCTGAAGAAGAGAAATTTTTTAACATCGAGTACAGATTTAAGTGTCAGGAAGTCGTTTCTGAAAGTATTTGTATGGAGTGTAGCCATGTATGGAAGTGAAACATGGACGGTAAATAGTTTGGACAAGAAGAGAATAGAAGCTTTCGAAATGTGGTGGTACAGAAGAATGCTGAAGATTAAGTGGGTAGATCACATAACTAATGAGGGGGTATTGAATAAAATTCGAGGGAAGAAAAATTTGTAGCACAACTTGACTAGAAGAAGGGATCGGTTGGTAGGACATGTTCTCAGGCTACAAAGGATCACCAATTTGGTATTGGAGGGTACCGTGCAGGGTAAAAATCGTAGAGGGAGACCAAGAGATGAGTACACTAAGCAGATTCAGAAGGATGTAGGCTGCAGTAGGTACTGGGAGATGAAGAAGCTTGCACAGGATAGAGTAGCATGGAGAGCTGCATCAAACCAGTCTCAGGACTGAAGGCCACAACAACAACGACAAACATTCCATAATGCGCTGTTTTTTTATCCACGTAACAACTTTGCGCGAGGTCCAACTTATAATGCAAACGTTTCGCAAGAAAAAGATTTTTTAAGACCTGATGATGACAGCAAAGTCTGTCGAAACCGGGTGATTTAAATAAATATTTATGCGATCTTAGCTTTAGAATGTTTCTAGCTTGTCAGCATCGTCTGTTGTTCCTCTGCAAGTGAAGCCGCTGTTCGTGTGGTAGCCCCTCTCTTCTTCTACTCGTGATGGCCAGCTGCCTCGACTCTGCACATACTAGGACAGCGTCGGTCGCGGCCCGCTCTTGCTGCCGCTCTGTGCAGATTCCTCACCACTGGAGCCGGCTGGTGCTCACCTCTCCACGTCACTCACCACTGCTGTCCGACCGGTGGTGTTGGTGTTGGTTGTTGTTGTGGTCGCCCGCATCTCGTGGTCGTGCGGTAGCGTTCTCGCTTCCCACGCCCGGGTTCCCGGGTTCGATTCCCGGCGGGGTCAGGGATTTTCTCTGCCTCGTGATGGCTGGGTGTTGTGTGCTGTCCTTAGGTTAGTTAGGTTTAAGTAGTTCTAAGTTCTAGGGGACTTATGACCATAGCAGTTGAGTCCCATAGTGCTCAGAGCCATTTGAACCATTTTTTTGGTTGTTGTGGTCTTTGCCGTATTTCCTGAGTGACAACGTGCCAGCAACTTCGGGAATCGCACCTGGAACCATCCCTCCACTGCAGAATCGAACAGCAACTTTGGTGTACCAAATTGTTGACCCTTTTGTGGCCACTTGTTGACCTTTCGCCTCTTGGCCTTCGTCTCAGGATCTTCGGCCGACGTTCGTTTAACGATTTTTCCGATGCTTCAACAGCACGAGCGGCTGCCTATATCGAAGGTCCGCCACCAGCAGTGATGGGTAAACCTTTGATAAAGCCAGCCCTAAGTGCTCCCGAAACTTCACAAAAAATCGTTAAAAAATGACGGTGGAAGAGCCTGACACAAAAGCCTAGAGGCAATACGTTAAGGGGGGTGGGTGGGGGGGGGGGTAGGACGTCAAACGGGCCGACTTGGAGCAGGAGAGGTACCACACGACATTTTAATTTCCACTGCCTATACTTTGACAAATAAAATTCATAAAACTTTGTCAACACGACCAGGAAGGATTCAGGATTCAAACTCATATCAATGTAAGTTCAAAAGTATAACAAAACAATTTTTTTTTACGTGTGAAATTTCATCATTTTTTCACTTACTATTGGCTGCATTTGTTGCTAAAGGTACACTTTTCTTCACAAGTAAGAGAGATTCTTCGATGAATTTTGCACAGCATACAAACCATACTTACAGGTGTATGAAACTCTAGAATTTATTTAATTAATGAAAAAATGAATGAGCTGTTACATTTCAAACTTCATGTTTAGAAAAAACTCAAATTTTATGGTTAATTATCTCAATTTTAGCACAGTTTTAATAGATTTGGAAAATTCTGTAGTTTCATACAACTGTAAGTATGGTTAGTATGCTGTGCAAAATTCATCGAAGAATCTCCCTTATTTATGAAGGAAAGTGTACCTATAGCAACGAATGCAGCCAATAGTAAGTGAAAAAATGATGACATTTCACATGTAAAAGAAATATATATTTTGTTATATTTTTGAACTTTCACTGCTATGAGTGTGAATCCCGAACCCTTCCTGGTCATGCTGACAAAGTTTCATGAATTTATTTGTAAAAGTATAGACAGTGGAAATTAAAATGTCCTGTGGTGCCTATCCTGCTCCAAGTCGATCAGTTTGACGTCCTACCCCCCCTTAACTCTGCGAGTGTCAGTCCTTGTAACTTTACGTCTATGGAGACTGCAAAAGTCGTCGCACAGCAGACTATTTGACCGCGCTCCTGCCTTCCACATTCAAGTTTCTTCCAATTTCCCATAAATCAGTCAAGGTGAATGCGGCGATGTTTCTCTGAAGACGACACTGCCCCTTTGTTGCGCCATCGTCGCCTCCAGCCCGAGCTTTTGCTCTTTAATTACCGACCTAGTCGTCGACGGGGCGTTAATGCTTATCCTTTGTCCTCAATGTTAGAAACTGTGCTACCCTGCAACGAGCCGTCGACAATGAGATCACTACTTTCCGATTAAAACACGTGATACAGCAAAAGCAATGGAGTCTTTGTGTCGACGAGAGTGGAAAAGAGCAAGTAACAGCAGTCGCAGTAATACGACATCGTCAATCTTCAGCGTCAAATAGCAGATTCATTCGAAATTAAAAAGCTGCTCGTCGATAAAGAGACGCATATACTCATAAATGATATCGCTGGGGAATTTCCACCTGTAGTGCGCCTATATCCAAGTTTTCTACTGCTTATGTACAATTGAAGAGGCTAAGACATTCGGTGTTGTTACTCGGTGCGAGAGAGAAACTAAGAAGCAGACACGGCGTTTGCGTTCCTCCGAGTATTCAGTGTTTTCGCAGGCGCAGGTTTCTGAAGGTCAGTGCGCGGACTCGGAATACGGACTGCTGGGTGGGCGTGGTCGTCGCTTCCCCGCTGTCGCGCAGGTCTGTACAAACACCAGCGGGGGGCTCTCGCTTAGCTTACGTGTTTTGTTTCCATATTACGCGCGTTCCAGTGCGTCACTTCTCTCTCTGCCGTTCAGAATTCTTACCACCGATGTAAGGTTGCATTTCAACACCCATTGTTTCAACACCCAATGTTGCCTCCAGCCCAGTGTCTGAGCATTAACTACCCTGGTATGTCATACAGCCAGAAAATTTGTTGCGGTTTCTGCCTGAAACGCTTGCACGCGTAATTTCGCTACCTTCTCTGGGACAATAGGACATACTCCCCCCCCCCCCTCTCTCTCTCTCTCTCTCTCTCTCTCTCTCTCTCTCTCTCTCTAGTGGCGTCACTCTTCAACCCCTCGGTTTCATATCGCTTCTACTAAGTCCACCATTTTAAAGCCACATTCCGGTATCGATACAAAGGAATTTCCTTCACGTCTTTTGGATGTCTTTGCAATAACACAAGATGTGTTGCAGTTTTCCCCTTTGTCATGCTGTGAACGCAGTTTTCCTACTCGCGTCTTAATGCAAGCTTGATTTTCTCTGTACCCTCTTAGCCGCTACGTCACGGGCCAGACTGAGTTGTCCTCAGCGGTAAGCTCGAGGACCTCTCGATTACGAGGTCACCTTTATCTTATGGACTCTAACAACCCTACCACAACAAAGGTCCACGCTGCTAAATATTGCATTTTCGGGCAACAACAAAGTTATATTATGTGGCAGGTGTCATTAGAGCACAGTTAATAAAGTCATTTCTTGAAATAATGCATAAACTAGGCACTCATCTTTTCGTGTTTCCCACGCTTGTCTCGTTGTGAACTCATGACTCAATCGTCGAAAATCTAGGTAGTGATGATTCCAAGCTCGGATGCAAAGAGGCCTAGGTGTTATTCTGCGATATTCGAAAGTTTTACAGATGTGTTTCATAAACCATTCTTGAAGATTAAACTTTTGCAAGTTAAGACAATGGTGATGTAAAAAAGTAATCAGCACTCTGAATTTAAGTCACACTTATTTTTTATTACTTTTGTTGCAACACCACTTCACAATATAAAACATACTTGAAAATACCTTCCTCACTGTTAAAGTTCACATTTCATAAACTGACTACAATTTGCGCCTTTTTAACTTGACGACCAAAGCTTGACTCTCTAGTAACCGCTTACGCGGCCAAAAATCAGAGTTACAAGTACGTCAAAGATCATAGTGACGAAAGAAAGAATACACATAAGAATAATTTCACTGCAATATAAACATATCAATGTAGCGAAGTACCTCTACATTAATGAAATCAAATCTGAATGTTGTCACAGAAATATGTTAACTATTTTACAGAAACACAGTAGAGTATTGCTGGTATCGAGAGGTTGAGGTGAGGTGCCGTAATGGTTACGTAATTCCAGTACCATTACAGGACGTACTATTATTTTGTTTTCCACTTCAGCTTTTTATTTCACTATTAAAACAAAAAGTATAAAATATATATCTACTGCAATTCTAAACTTACAAGTTATTTTATTGAGCTGAAGAAAGATTAGTGATAAGTTGTAGATTTCTAACACCAAAGTCCGGGGGGTGGGGAAGGATTACTACGGAAAGACATCGAGCCATACGCCTACCACTGGTTCGTACGTATGCGCTTCTTGGGTCAGTTTCGTCATCTTCCTCTGAGGTGTCTATCATGTCGATTTTATATAGTGTCTTGGGTCTCGTATCAGGTCATGGAAGTGCAGGGCCCTTTCGATCGATTCTGCCGCCTATCGATTTATTTGCAAGCTGTTTTGTTTCTGATCGCACTCTATAACTACACCATTAAAGTTGCTACACCAAGAAGAAATGTAGATGATAAACGGGTATTCATTCGACACATATATTATCCTAGAACTGACATGTGATTACATTTTCACGCAATTTGGGTGCATAGATCCTGAGAAATCAGTACCAGAACAACCACCTCTGGCCGTAATAACGGCCATGATACGCCTGGGCATTGAGTCAAACAGAGCTTGGATGGCGTGTACAGGTACAGCTGCCAATGCAGCTTCAACACGATACCACAGTTCATCAAGAGTAGTGAATGACGTATTGTGACGAGCCAGTTGCTCGGCCACCATTGACCAGACATTTTCAGTTGGTGAGAGATCTGGTGAATGTGCTGGCCAGGGCAGCAGTCGAACTTTTTCTGTATCCAGAAAGGCCCGTACAAGACCTGAAACATGCGGTCGTGCATTATCTTGCCGAAATGTAGGGTTTCGCAGGGATAAAAAAAGGGTAGAGCCATTGGTCGTAACACATCTGAAATGTAACGTCCACTGTTCAAAGTGCCGTCAATGCGAACAAGAGGTGACCGAGACGTGTAACCAATGGCTCCCCACACCATCACACGGGGTGATACGCCGGTATGGCGATGACGAATACACGCTTCCAATGTGCATTCACCGCGATGTCGCCAAACACGGATGCGGCTATCATGATGCTGTAAACAGAACCTGGAGTCATCCAAAAAAATGACGTTTCTCCATTCGTGCACCCAGGTTCGTCGTTGAGTACACCATCGCAGGCGCTCCTGTCTGTGATGCAGCGTCAAGGGTAACCGCAGCCATGGTCTCTGAGCTGACAGTCCATACTGCTGCAAACGTCGTCGAACTGTTCGTGCAGATGGTTGTTCTCTTGCAAACGTGCCCATCTGTTGACTCAGGGATCGAGACGTGGCTGCACGATCCGTTACAGCCATGCGGATAAGATGCCTGTCATCTCGACTGCTAGTGATGCGAGGCCGTTGGGATCCAGCACGGCATTCCATATTACCCTGCTGAACCCACTGATTCCATGTTCTGCTAACAGTCAGTGGATTTCGACCAACGCGAGCAGCAATGTCGCGATACGGCAAACTGCAATCGCGATAGGCTACAATTCGACCTTTATCAAAGTCGGAAACGTGATGGTACGCATTTCTCCTCCTTACACGAGGCATCACAACAACGTTTCTCCAGGCGACGCCGGTCAATTGCTGTTTGTGTATGAGAAATCGGTTGGAGACTTTCCTCATGTCAGCACGTTGTAGGTGTCGCAACCGGCGCTAACCTTGTGTGAATGCTCTGAAAAGCTAATCATTTGCGCATCACAACATCATCTTCCTGTCGGTTAAATTTCGCGTCTGTAGCACGTCATCTTCGTGGTGTAGTAACTTTAATGGCCAGCAGTGTATGTGGTGGACAGGCGCCGTAGGAAGCAGATGGCCCCACTGTGGAAGGGCTCTCGCCTACGTAGCTGTTGGCAGTGACAGAATCGATAGAAATCGAACAGCGTCGGCCGGTTTTTGACTTCCTTATGGTTGTTGCTAACGGTAGCTCACAGGCGACACTTTGTCCAGTGAGTCGATATCTACTGAAGTTCAAGAGACGCGGGCAGGAGTTAAGAATCACTGAAATGTATCAAAGATCCCAGCGGACAGAGTAGTGACACTGTCGACGCGTAACACACTCGCTTAGTCTGTTAGCTAGAGCTGGCGGCGAATACATTTCGATGTATATCGAGTCAGTTACTCGAAACAGACACACAGCCAGAAAACTTAATAGTATGTGCGCACAGTGAAAGTTAGGAGCTTTCTCTATACCCATTCCTACATGATTAAATGTGACACGACAGCGATTTATTCTATTAATACATACCAAAGACCGTTCACTGCAAGCGCCACCAAGACGTTTGGTGGTAGACTTTTGTTTAAACAAAACACTACTGCATCTTTTTGAGCTTTAGCAATACATATACTGTTACCAACAGCACGCACAATATACAATTTTAGCCAGCGATTAAATACAAAAGCCAAGATCCATAGCGCCTTCAACACGTTCATGGAATAATTCTACATCTACATCTACATCTACATCTACATTTATACTCCGCAAGCCACCCAACGGTGTGTGGCGGAGGGCACTTTACGTGCCACTGTCATTATCTCCCTTTTCTGTTCCAGTCGTGTATGATTCGCGGGAAGAACGACTGCCGGAAAGCCTCCGCGCACGCTCGAATCTCTCTAATTTTACATTCGTTATTACCGCCTCAATAACAAATTATCTTCTTAATTATTCAACCTGATCTGATTAGGACCATGGGAGCCTGTCTTGCGTTGGGCCAGGGTTTAACACATACGATACCTATTTTACATGATAGTTACGTAAGAAATACCAATTTTAATATGACAAATAGTATTAAAATGACGTGAGTGTCAGAAGGAGCAGTGTGAGTAAAAAATACTATGAACTAGTAGAGTTAATACTGGCAGTACTTGTACCCCAGCACCTGCTGCCACTAATAATAATAATAATAATAATAATAATAATTCTATAAAGAATTTTTCTTAAATTGTCTACCTGTCCATAATGTAGGTTTTTTTATATCGATAAATCCTCTTCCCCCTTCCTTTCTACTTAATGATAAAGATTCACATTAAGCAAAAAGGAAGGAGGAAGAGGATTTACCGATATAAAAAAAAACCTACATTATGGACAGGTAGACAGTTTAAGAAAATTCTTTATAGAACGAGCAGAAACTAGCAAAATACACAAAGCAATCACTCATATAAATACATCGGCTACACCACTGCAATTTCATAACAACTTCTACAACCCTTTAGATCACATAACATCAACAGATGCGAAGAAAGTAAATTGGAAAAAGAAAACACTACATGGCAAGCACCCGTATCATCTAACACAGCCACACATCGATCAAGACGCATCCAACACATGGCTAAGAAAAGGCTATATATACAGTGAGACAGAAGGATTCATGATCGCAATACAGGATCAAACAATAAACACCAAATATTACAGCAAGCATATTATTAAAGATCCCAGTACCACAACAGATAAATGCAGACTTTGCAAACAACAAATAGAAACAGTAGATCACACCACAAGCGGATGTACAATACTAGCAAATACAGAATACCCCAGAAGACTCGACAATGTAGCAAAAATAATACATCAACAACTTGCCATGCAACATAAACTAATAAAACAACACGTTTCCACATACAAGTATGCACCACAAAGTGCACTTGAGAATGATGAATACAAATTATACTGGAACAGAACCATTATAACAAATAAAACAACAATACAAAACAAACCGGACATCATACTCACCAATAAAAAGGAGAAATCAACACAACTAATCAAAATATCCATTCCCAATACAACAAATATACAGAAGAAAACAGGAGAAAAAATTGAAAAATACATCCATCTGGCTGAGGAAGTCGACATGTGGCATCAGGATAAAGTTGACATTATACCAATTATACTATCAACTACAGGAGTCATACCACACAATATCCACCAGTACATCAACGCAATACAGCTACATCCAAACGTATATATACAACTACAGAAATCTGTAATTATTGATACATGTTCAATTACCCGAAAGTTCCTAAATGCAATATAACATATACCGTACAGTTAGAAGGAAATCACGCTTGATCAAGGTCCGCGTCACTTTCCATTTTTAACCAGACATAACGTCTGAGAAAGGAAAGAAATAATAATAATAATGACAAGAACAATGAGAAGAATAAGAAACTAAAATCTAGATCAATTTAAATATTAGATCATATCGCGTAAGTGGGTGAGCGTCGCAGCATAATTGTCAATTAGGGCGCTATTTTACAATACTAGGACATCGGTGAGTTCTGTGCCTACTTGTTCCTCGTTCGCCTTGGCTTAAATACGAAACTGTAACCCACGCAGAAAACGTTGAGATGAGAAGCTGTAACGCGTTTAATCTAGAACTCTGCCGTCGAACCTGTGATCGTTGCAGTTGAGACTCTCGGGTCGGTAGTTGGGGCGACATGGGTTCAGATCCCCGCCCGCACGTCACATTTGGATCCTCCGTAGTTCAGTGAATGCTGGGAGGGTCCCCTTCAGAGCAGGCGGCAGCCGCAGCTGTGCGAGCAGGCGACAACTCTCCGCTTCCAAAGCCGGCCAGCCCCGCCCCCCTGGCGCCCAGACGCCCACGCTGGTAGGACACGCCCCCCTCTCCAGCTTACGAGCCCGCTTTCGGTAGTATGGCTGCTGCGCTGCCCATACCTGTGTGTGGCATATTGTGAGTTTGAAGTTGCTCGCGGGGGTCATACACTGAGGTGACTTAAACCGTGGAATACCTCTTAGCCGCCTTTGTGACCGAGCGGTTCTAGGCGCTTCAGTCCGGAACCACGTGGCTGCTACGCTCGCAGGTTCGAATCCTGCTTCGGGCATGGATGTGTGTGATGTCCTTAGGTTGGTTAGGTTTACGTAGTTCTAAGTCTAGGGGACTGATGACCTCAGATGTTAAATCCCATAGTGCTTAGAGCCACTCGAACCATTTTTGAAGACATAAAATTACCAAATAAGCAGCAACCAGTGGCAAAATCATGTTTTCTTTATTTACTTTTGCAAACCGATTTCAACTGATTAGCAGCCATCATCGGTGCTACAAATACAAGAATAAAAATAATTAATAACAGTGACCAAATGAAGAAATGTACATAAAGCAACGCAAAACCAATTAAATGTATATAGACGCATTAAACTATTTAAAATGCACATACAACTTTACCTTTCAGCGTATATGTTCCATGAGTAGTAACAGTGTCTTAAGCACAGGTCAAACCTAAAGTGATACATAAAGAACTGACTATGACAACGAGAAACCATACGGGGGCGCTGCAAAGCAAACCCGCCTTCTATGCGAAAAGATACAGCTAAAATAAAAATGAGAAGAAGAAATGACATACAAAGTGCGGTAAAATATAATGATAAAATACTGAAAAATTTACAAAAATGGATACATTGACAAAGATTTTGTCAACCACACAGTACATTTATATACGCCAAAGGCTCTTACGTTGTTTATCAGGCGACAGTGCGGAACTGTATCGAACGCCTTCCGGAAGTCAAGGAAAATGGCACCTACCTGGGAGCCTGTATCTAATATTTTCTAGGTCTCATGAACAAATAAAGCGAGTTGGGTCTCACACGATCGCTGTTTCCGGAATCCATGTTGATTCGTACAGAGTAGATTCTGGGTTTCCAGAAATGACATGATACGCGAGCAAAAAACATGTTCTAAAATTCTACAACAGATCGACGTCAGAGATATAGGCCTATAGTTTTTCGCATCTGCTCGGCGACCCTTCTTGAAGACTGGGACTACCTGTGCTCTTTTCCAATCATTTGGAACCTTCCGTTCCTCTAGAGACTTGCGGTACACGGCTGTTAGAAGGGGGGGCAAGTTCTTTCGCGTACTCTGTGTAGAATCAAATTGGTATCCCGTCAGGTCCAGTGGACTTTCTTCTGTTGAGTGATTTCAGTTGCTTTTCTGTTCCTTGGACACTTATTTCGATGTCAGCCATTTTTTCGTTCGTGCGAGGATTTAGAGAAGGAACTGCAGTGCGGTCTTCCTCTGTGAAACTGTTGTCAGGAGTGTCCATCCCCCGCTGTTATTTACAACGTTAAACCGGAAGGTAGTATTGTAGCAGCAGCAGCTTATCGCGGTGGTACTTTCAGAACCTGCAGGCGGACAGCGATTCTGAAGCAGAGCCAGAACCAGCAGAGGTAGCAGAAGGGCATGAGGCCGCCGGTGGAGGTTGCTGCACTCTGACCAGGAGCAGGGCAAGAACCAGGAGCGCTGCCGGCAGAAGCAGAAGCAGAAGTAGCAGCAACAGCAGCAGCAGGGGGCAGCGCGGGACAGCCGACCGCTGCGGCGGCGGATCTCAGCAGCAGCCGCAACAACAACAACAACAACAACAACAACAAGACGCTGAAGACATGTCGCGCCGGCCACAGGTACATGTACACCACACTCGCACTAGAGATGGGCAAACTCGTTCATCCTTGGGAACTAGTTCACTGCTGATCGTTCTTTTTTGGGAACCGTTCATTTTTACTCGTTCACCGTTCATTTGTGCTTGGTATATGGTTCTTATGAAAAACTGAAAACTAGTAGTGTAGGTGACTGAAGGATGGAGGGCACCAAGAGGGGGCACTTGCCTCCCCCCTGGAGTATAGAGTTTTTATTCATTACAGAATTCTTATTCTTATTCTACAGAATCAAAGTCTCTGTACTAGAGTAAAAGGCAATTCAGTTGCATAAGTGAATATATGATCCTTTCCAAACATAGGACATCTTCAAATGTTACGATATATCATAGCATCTTTGATACTCATATGTTTGCAAGCTCTTTGTATGTATGAAAACATGTGTTGCGTGATAGAAATCTTCTCGGTGACTAATCTAAAGTGTTCAGTGAGGTAAAATTTACGTGTGCAACAATAAGAATGCAGTGGGAATGTATTCACATCTGTTGGACGAATGTTATGAAAACAAACACTCCAAACCGACATTTCACGTAAGTCACATACAACGAAAATCTGTAACGTAACCATCAGTGTATGGCGTGCTTATAATTGTGTATTATTTATATTTTAGGAAAATTAATCTGTAAAAAACACACCACATGTCATAAGGAAAGCGTGTAAACCGTCTGTAGATGAATCACAACGATTCGAAACCGGTAACGGTACCCTTTGAATAAAGGAACTGAAAGTAAATTTGTGGCTGGTTGCTGTCCTAACACCATCAACATTTGTCTTCAAACAACAGCCACGGTCTCCATCATGTCAACATATGACAAAATTGCATGAAGAACGTTTTGTTGAGTATAAAATAAATGGCTCTGAGCACTATGGGACTTAACATCTGAGGTCACCAGTCTCCTAGAACTTAGAACTACTTAAACCTAACTAACCTAAGGACATCACACACATCCATGCCCGAGGCAGGATTCGAACCTGCGACCGTAGCAGTCGCGCGGTTCCGGACTGAAGCGCCTAGAACTGCTCGGCCACCGCGGCCGGCCAGTATAAAATAACAACAAGAATTATATACATATATTTTGTGTGTGTGCACGTAAACCTGTACTTGCATCAAAAGTAATTGCTTTGGTTACATAAATGCTACCGCTATACCTTTTACTACGAGGGCAGTTCAATAAGTAATGCAACACATTTTTTTTCTGAAACAGGGGTTGTTTTATTCAGCATTGAAATACACCAGGTTATTCCCCAATCTTTTAGCTACACAACACTATTTTTCAACGTAATCTCCATTCAATGCTACGGCCTTACGCCACCTTGAAATGAGGGCCTGTATGCCTGCACGGTACCATTCCACTGGTCGATGTCGGAGCCAACGTCGTACTGCATCAATAACTTCTTCATCATCCGCGTAGTGCCTCCCACGGATTGCGCCCTTCATTGGTGCAAACATATGGAAATCCGACGGTGCGAGATCGGGGCTGTAGGGTGCATGAGGAAGTACAGTCCACTGAAGTTTTGTGAGCTCCTCTCGGGTGCGAAGACTTGTGTGAGGTCTTCCGTTGTCATGAAGAAGGAGAAGTTCGTTCAGATTTTTGTGCGTACGAACACGCTGAAGTCGTTTCTTCAATTTCTGAAGAGTAGCACAATACACTTCAGAGTTGATCGTTTGACCATGGGGAAGGACATCGAACAGAATAACCCCTTCAGCGTCCCAGAAGACTGTAACCATGACTTTACCGGCTGAGGGTATGGCTTTAAACTTTTTCTTGGTAGGGGAGTGGGTGTGGCGCCACTCCATTGATTGCCGTTTTGTTTCAGGTTCGAAGTGATGAACCCATGTTTCATCGCCTGTAACAATCTTTGACAAGAAATTGTCACCCTCAGCCACATGACGAGCAAGCAGTTCCGCACAGATGGTTCTCCTTTGCTCTTTATGGTGTTCGGTTAGACAACAAGGGACCCAGCGGGAACAAACCTTTGAATATCCCAACTGGTGAACAATTGTGACAGCACTACCAACAGAGATGTCAAGTTGAGCACTGAGTTGTTTGATGGTGATCCGTCGATCATCTCGAACGAGTGTGTTCGCACGCTCCGCCATTGCAGGAGTCACAGCTGTGCACGGCCAGCCCGCACGAGGGAGATCAGACAGTCTTGCTTGACCTTGCGGCGATGATGATACACGTTTGCCCAACGACTTACCGTGCTTTTGTCCACTGCCAGATCACCGTAGACATTCTGCAAGCGCCTATGAATATGTGAGATGCCCTGGTTTTCCGCCAAAAGAAACTCGATCACTGCCCGTTGTTTGCAACGCACATCCGTTACAGACGCCATTTTAACAGCTCCGTACAGAGCTGCCACCTGTCGGAAGTCAATGAAACTATACGAGACGAAGCGGGAATGTTTGAAAATATTCCACAAGAAATTTCCGGTTTTTTCAACCAAAATTGGCCGAGAAAAAAAATGTGTTGCATTACTTATTGAACTGCCCTCGTACATTATTTATGTAGTGTAGCGAAGCTGCGAAACCGCAGTTTTGGTCGAGCGCAACTGTTGTAATACGTTCGGTGTGTGGTGTGTGCTGGGTGCAGGTGTTGCGGGTGACGGACTCCGCCAACTCGGTGCTGACGCCGCGCAGGTCCCCGGGCACGCCCCCGACGCCGCCCCCGGCGCCGGCCGTCGTCGCGACGCTCACCACGTGCCCCGCGGCGGCGCCGCCGCCTCTCGACGCTAAGGCGCTGCGCGTCCATCACGAGGCCGCGCTCTCTGACGCCTCCTTCAGGCAAGTAGCCGGCAGCCGGCAGCCACGGTCTGTCCTGCAGAGCGCTTAAGCAAAGCCTTCTAGATACGAGGCCTACGCACAGCGGCCATATAGGCACGTGACGTCACGAACTGTTGGCCATCTTATCTTCAGTCGGCAGTCCTGCTGGCGTGTATGTTGTGTTGAAAGTGTGTGACACGTGAAAGTGATATACAGGGTGTTACAAAAAGGTACGGCCAAACTTTCAGGAACCATACCTCACACACAAATAAAGAAGTTATGTGGACATGTGTCCGGAAACGCTTAATTTCCATGTTAGAGCTCATTTTAGTTTCGTCAGTATGTACTGTACTACTTCGATTCACCACCAGTTGGCCCAATTGAAGGAAGGTAATGTTGACTTCGGTGCTTGTGTTAGCATGCGACTCATTGCTGTACAGTGCTAGCATCAAGCACATCAGTACGTACCATCACCAGGTTATGTTCATCACGAACGTGGTTTTGTAGTCAGTGCAATGTTTACAAATGCGGAGTTGGCAGATGCCCAATTGATGTATGGACTAGCACGGGGCAATAGCCGTGGCCCGGTACGTTTGTATCGAGACAGATTTCCAGAACGAGGGTGTCCCGACAGGAAGACGTTCGAAGCAATTGATCTGCGACTTAGGGAGCACGGAACATTCCAGCCTATGACTCGCGACTGGGGAAGACCTAGAACGACTTGGCTGCAGTCGCTTCATGATTAAAATGGCCACGCACAGATATATATACATATTCGACGACCGAAATTATCTTGCGATTTGCTCAATAACGCTTGAGAAGTACGCGCTACTGCTTACACATTTTGTTGTCCTCATGGAGTACTACGAGTGTAGGAATTTTACAGTAAATCCGCGTTCCAAACATCGTGGCCTCCCCTTGTAAGTCTACAAATGCTGAAAACGTAGGTTTGCCTTTCCTTAATCTTTCTTCTAAGATAAGTCGTAAGGTCAGTATTGCCTCACGTGTTCCAACATTTCTACGGAATCCAAACTGATCTTCCCCCAGGTCGGCTTCTACCAGTTTTTCCATTCGTCTGTAAAGAATTCGCGTTAGTATTTTGCAGCTGTGACTTATTAAACTGATAGTTCGGTAATTTTCTCATGTGTCAACACCTGCTTTCTTTGGGATTGGAATTATTATATTCTTGAAACTTCCCGACAGTTTAAAACTGTGTGCCGGACCGAGACTCGAACTCGGGACCTTTGCCTTTCGCGGGCAAGTGCTCTACCATCTGAGCTACCCAAGCACGACTCACTCCCCGTCCTCGCAGCTTTACTTCTGCCAGTACCTCGTCTCCTACTTTCCAAACTTTACAGAAGCTCTCCTGCGAAACTTGCAGAACTAGCACTCCTGAAAGAAAGGATATTGCGGAGACGTGGCTTAGCCTCAGCCTGGGGGATGTTTCCAGAATGAGATTTTTCACTCTGCAGCGGATTGTGCGCTTCTTTCTTCCTGGCAGATTAAAACTGTGTGCCCGACCGAGACTCGAACTCGGGACCTTTGCCTTTCGCGGGCAAGTGCTCTACAATCTGAGCTACCCAAGCAGGACTCACTCCCCGTCCTCGCAGCTTTACTTCTGCCAGTACCTCGTCTCCTACTTTCCAAACTGTACAGAAGCTCTCCTGCGAACCTTGCAGAACTAGCACTCCTGAAAGGAAGGATACTGCGGAAACATGGCTTAGCCACAGCCTTGGGGATGTTTCCAGAATGAGATTTTCACTCTGCAGCGGAGTGTGCGCTGATATGAAACGTCCTGGCAGATTTAAACTGTGTGCCGGAGCGCATACAGGGCAAGTAAAACCTGTGCTTGCGCAACTGCGTACACGGATTTCGTATTGTGGAAGTCGAGCGAGAAGTACAGGGTGATTCAAAAAGAATAGCACAACTTTAGGAATTTAAAACTCTGCAACGACAAAAGGCAGAGCTAAGCACTATCTGTCGGCGAATTAAGGGAGCTATAAAGTTTCATTTAGTTGTACATTTGTTCGCTTGAGGCGCTGTTGACTAGGCGTCAGCGTCAGTTGATGCTAAGATGGCGACCGCTCAACAGGAAGCTTTTCGTGTTATTGAGTACGGCAGAAGTGAATCGACGACAGTTGTTCAGCGTGCATTTCGAACGAAGTACGGTGTTAAATCTCCTGATAGGTGGTGTATTAAACGTTGGTATAAACAGTTTACAGAGAATGGGTGTTTGTGCAAAGGGAAAAGTGACAGAGCACTTCATCACTGGCCTCCAAGAAGCCCTGATCTTACCCCCTGCGATTTTTTTCTTATGGGTGTATGTTAAGGATATGGTGTTTCGGCCACCTCTCCCAGCCACCATTGATGATTTGAAACGAGAAATAACAGCAGCTATCCAAACTGTTACGCCTGATATGCCTCACAGAGTGTGGGACGAGTTGGAGTATCAGGTTGATATTGTTGATATTAAAATCCATGGAGAAGAAATAAAAACGTTGAGGTTCGCCGATGACATTGTAATTCTGCCAGAGACAGCAAAGGACTTGGAAGAGCAGTTGAACGGAATGGATAGTGTCTTGAAGGGAGGATATAAGATGAACATCAACAAAAGGAAAACGAGGATAATGGAATGTAGTCGAATTAAGTCGGGTGATGTTGAGGGTATTAGATTAGGAAATGAGACACTTAAAGTAGTAAAGGAGTTTTGCTATTTGGGGAGCAAAATAACTGATGATGGTCGAAGTAGAGAGGATATAAAATGTAGACTGGCTATGGCAAGGAAAGCGTTTCTGAAGAAGAGAAATTTGTTAACATCGAGTATAGATTTAAGTGTCGGGAAGTCATTTCTGAAAGTATTTGTATGGAGTGTAGCCATGTATGAAAGTGAAACATGGACATTAAATAGTTTGGACAAGAAGAGAATAGAAGCTTTCGAAATGTGGTGCTACAGAAGAATGCTGAAGATTAGATGGGTAGATCACATAACTAATGAGGAAGTATTGAATAGGATTGGGGAGAAGAGAAGTTTGTGGCACAACTTGATCAGAAGAAGGGATCGGTTGGTAGGACATGTTCTGAGGCATCAGGGGATCACCAATTTAGTATTGGAGGGCAGCGTGGAGGGTAAAAATCGTAGGGGGAGACCAAGAGATGAATACACTAAGCAGATTCAGAAAGATGTAGGTTGCAGTAGGTACTGGGAGATGAAGGAGCTTGCACAGGATAGAGTAGCATGGAGAGCTGCATCAAACCAGTCTCAGGACTGAAGACCACAACAACAACAACATTGCTCGAGTGTCTGGAGGGGGCCATATTGAACATCTCTGAACTTGTTTTTGAGTGAAAAAAAACCTTTTTAAATACTCTTTGTAATGATGTATAACAGAAGGTTATATTATGTTTCTTTCATTAAATACACATTTTTAAAGTTGTGGTATTCTGTTTGAATCACCCTGTATTATTACCGCCCCTTCCACCTCGTGTCGACGTGCGCGCGCACTGACGGGTGATGACGTATGTGCACGCAGGGCGCTGAGCTGCAAGGACGGCGAGTCTCCTGCGCACGCGCAGTCGCAGTGCCACTCGCTGGAGCGCGGCGCGCGCTTCGGACTGCACAGGTCGGTGCCGGGGCGGCTGGACGCGCACAGCCAGGGCGACCACGACCAGGGGGGGACGGACAGCCAGCAGCAGCAGGAGCCTCTGGAGGCGGCGCTGGACGGGCTGGCGCGCTACCTGCAGTCCAACAGGCAGGGGCTGCGCGACCTGCTGCTCACCAGCGCGCTCGTCGTCGTCGAGCCGCTGCCGGCGCGCGCGCGCACCTGCCGCATCGCCGGCGCCACCGTCAAAGCCGCCTCCGCGCACGCGCCACCTCCGCCGGGGGCGGCTGCGGGAGGCGGGGGCGGGGGCGGCGCCGCCGTGGAGCGCGCCAAGAGCTACACCATCCCGCGCGCGCTGCGCTTCTTCCACCCCAAGCGCCACAACAGGTCAGCGCACACCCTACACGTCTCTCTCTCTGTCTTCATTTTGTCCTCCTCCTTCTACAGGGTGTCTACGTGGACAAGAAAAAAAAATTCCCGGATTTTTCCCGGATTTGCCGGTTATTGCGTAGAAAAGTCGAGGTGTTCTGGCATGAAAAGACTTGTGACATTACTCAGTAACACATTATGCACATTTTTTTGAAGGTCAATTACACTTTCTGCCATCGATCGCATAATTTTTTATCTACGTAAGAACAACATTAAATATGAAAACTAACTTGAAGCTCGGTCTTTTTTTAGCGTGTGCTACACGTTAAGTCATATCAAATACAAACGTGCCGGTAAAACATTAAATAGTGGCATAAATGACTTATCTTCTGGGCCCGACATTTTTCAAATGCCTGATACTCAAAGTGTTACGTTTTGAATGAGAGTTATAACGCCCTGTGATTTAAGAAATTCACTGCACGTTCTCGCACGTAACATAAATCATCTTGTGTGGAAATTTCCTTTGAAAGTAACGCATCTCAAGCCACTATTCGTAATATTTACTGGTGATCTGTTAGAAATGTAAACAATTGTGACGTGACGCACATTGAATGCACGTTAGTTGTTATGGACGTACTGCATAATCTTCGACCAAAAGCCTTTGAAACTTTGCGGTGTCGGCAAACTGGTCTGTGCATTGTGTAAATTACCCATTTTCTATGCAACTAAACTTTTATTTTGGTGTTATTCCCTGATGTATGTTTCATTGCTGCAGTATTATTCAGCAATAGTGGACTAAAGTTCTTTGTCAGAGTATCACATCTTACACGTCAAACCTACAAAACTTTAACTGAAATTTAAAACAATGAAAAATCCCGGAATTCTAAGAAATTCCCAGGTTTTTCCCGGATGAAAAAATTCCCGGGTTTTTCCCGGATGAAAAAATTCCCGGGTTTTTGCCGGATCTCCCGGATGTCCCGGGCCGTATACACCCTGTCCTACTACTACTGCTACTGCTACTACTACTACTGCAACTACACGTGTGCCCGCAGGGAACTGCTGGACGAGGAGCTGCCAGACCCGGACACGGTGCGCCGCGCGCGGCAGGTGTTCGAGGCGACGCTGGCCGCCGGGGGCGGCCTCGGAGGCGGAGGCGCCGCCCCCACGCCCCCTGCCTCCGGGCGGCGAGCGCTGTCCGCCCCCGGCCGCCGCTGGACGGACTGCGGCAGCGTCTCGTCCGGAGTCTCCAGCGACCTCAGCAGCTCGTACGAGGCGCGCAGCTCCAGGGGGTCGGACTCGGACCGCGGCAGCGGCGACGACGATGACGACGACGAAGACGTGAGTAGAGAGCAGAAATCGCAGCAGAGTAGGGGAGGGGGGCGGGCAGGGCACACAGGCTGTGCTCCCTTCACACACCACACACTGTGGCGCCTTCTGAGGTCGAGGTTAGTGAACAACGGAGTCTCAGTCCCCACAGATCACATCCGGCATTCGGATTTCATAACACTATGTATCAACAAAACTGGATGCAGTCCATTCCAAAACGTTTGCTCCCAGAGTTCATTTACGCTGGCCCCGAGTTCCATCTATCGAGCAATAAGTCAAAAAGCGTCTCCACAGAATTACATTTATTATGCAGAGATCATACACAGTCACAATATCAACAGCCATCGGCCACGTTTTTGCACGGTCGCCATTCTAATTTTGGGAGGTCACAGTGACCTGCCTCGACATCAGTTTTTACTGAACTGCATGTGTCGTTTCTTCAAAATCTGCATACAGCGCGATTCAGCTGCCCCTACTGCTGAGTTTTATGCAACCTGTAACACCTTCAAATACCTTGCACAAGATAATCATATTCTCTCGCTCGCCATGCACGAACTATTGATCCTACAGGGAAAATGAACAGGACCTTTTTCTAAGAAATTTAATTTAGTTCAATTTTGCTCTGGGACGTGTTTTCAATAGAGGCCGTAGTTTTACGATTAATCAAGAAATGCGTACAAAAGTGACCTTAGAACGCGTTTTTCTTGAGCAATTTGAAAACTATGGCCTCCAGCGAGAAAGTATCCTGGTATAAAATGTAACTCCGTTAAATTAGCTGTGAAGTTTGGAAGGTAGGAGACGAGGCACTGGCGGAAGTAAAGCTGTGAGGACGGAGCGTGAGTCGTGCTTGGGTAGTTCAGTTGGTAAAGCACTTGCCAGCAAAAGTCAAAGGTTCCAAGTTCGAGTGTCGGTCCGGCACACAGTTTTAATCTGCCAGGAAGTTTCGACAGTGTTGTTGTTTAAAAAAAATTAAAAATTTGGTACATAAAAGATCAGTCTTATTACTTCTCTCGGGCAGCTCGTTCTCCACGCCTCTTACTTCACTGGCGGGTCTGCCTCTCGTGACGTCAGTAGCGCTGTCCAGATACTTTTGACCAGATTTATATATCATCTACGATCTAACAAGGGAAAGGTCAGACTTGTCATGTCGAAACCTGTGTTGCTTTTTTTACCACAGTGAGTTAACATTGCAAGAAGTCTGTACGCAGAATTTTAGCTGCTGACATGACCTGGAAGTCTGTAAACAATTTTGTGAAGTAAGACATTATTGTCGCATGGTTTCCGCGCTTATAACTGCCTTTTGTACAACCCTGACCTCTATCGCTACGTTATAAAATGGCTCTGAGCACTAAGGGACTTAACGTCTGTGGTCATCAGTCCCCTAGAACTTAGAACTACTTAAACCTAACTAACCTAAGGACAGCACACAACATCCAGTCATCACGAGGCAGAGAAAATCCCTGATCCCGACGGGAAACGAACCCGGGAACCCGGGCGCGGAAGCGAGAACGCTACCGCACGACCACAAGCTGCGGACAAATACGTTGTTGTTGTTGTTGTTGTTGTTGTCGTCATCAGTCCTGAGACTGGTTTGATGCAGCTCTCCATGCTACTCTATCCTGTGCAAGCTTCTTCATTTCCCAGTACTTACTGCAACCTACATCATTCTGAATCTGCTTAGTGTATTCATCTCTTGGTCTCCCTCTACGATTTTTACCCTCCACGCTGCCCTCCAATGCTAAATTTGTGATCCCTTGATGCCTCAGAACATGTCCTACCAACCGATCCCTTCTTCTGGTCAAGTTGTGCCACAAACTCCTTTTCTCCCCAATTCTGTTCAATACCTCCTCATTAGTTATGTGATCTACCCATCTAATCTTCAGCATTCTTCTGTAGCACCACATTTCGAAAGCTTCTATTCTCTTCTTGTCCAAACTATTTATCGTCCACGTTTCACTTCCATACATGGCCACACTCCATATAAATACTTTCAGAAACGACTTCCCACTATATCTAACTTCAACCTATCCATTTCCCATTTTAAATTTTCTAACCTACCTGCCCGATTAAGGGATCTGACATTCCATGCTCCGACCCGTAGAACGCAAGTTTTCTGTCTCCTTATAACGACATCCTCTTGAGTAGTCCCCGCCCGGAGATCCGAATGGGGGACTATTTTACCACCGGAATATTTTACCCAAGAGGACGCCATCATCATCATTTAACCATACAGTAAAGCTGCATGCCCTCGGGAAAAATTACGGCTGTAGTTTCCCCTTGCTTTCAGCCGTTCGCAGTACCAGCACAGCAAGGCCGTTTTGGCTAGCAGAAATTAAAAGGACGTGCATGCACAGAAACGAATATTCGTTTCCCCTTTCCACCAAAACCGTGCAGCGATATTCCTCCTTAGTGAATGCCGCGACAAGACGCCCGCACTTCCCGAACATGCGCACAACGCTCGCGACCAACACCGACTCAAAGGAAGGCCTCGGAGCTTGTTGGTGACGTCACGTCAGCTAGGCGAACGCCAGGTCTGTTGCTGGCAGAAACGCCTGGGCGTGCTTATCACTATAAATCTCTTATTTTTGGACAAAATGTTTGGTATTGTTTTGGATTCTGCAGTTTTATTTAGATGAAAGATTTTCTTGCTATCGTAAAGCTACAAATGAAGATCATAGTTCTGTGTTACTGAATCCTGTCGAAGAAAACGTAGATCAATATGAGAAGATGCTTTGCCCCATTGCAAGCTTCGGAAATTTTATATTCAAGGAACTATATTTACTTGATCCATTTCGTTATCGAAACTTACCCCGACCCCCTTACAATGGACTCGTTTCTTTTATTTATTTATTTATTTTCGTTCGACATCGTCACTGGAAATATGAACTAATTTACATGTATAAATGTCCCAACTGTTGCCAGTCATTAGATTACAGTCGTTTTAAACGAAAGGAATTCTAAACAGGAAACAAAATAGCTTCATACATCGCAAATACTGCTGAGCTTAAACATTTTTAAACGCGCACATTAGAAAAGATAAATATTCCCCTCTTGCAACTGAAAGGAGAAAGTTTATAAGATAAAAAAAAATTATTTGATAAAACAAGTGTCTCTTTTGCCTCTTCTTCTGTCCCCCACCCCCTCCCCCAACGCGTACAATCGCAAGATATTTCATTAACATTCAGTGCTCCTCATCCCATAGTCAACCAAGATACCTAAAGAAGAGCACCAATATGTTCACAGTTTCTTGTAAAAGCAGCCCAGTACAAACGTAACTTCCTTAGATTTACAAATAAGGTAAAGAAGCACGAATTTTGTTGCTGCTGGACCATGTAGTTGTTTTTGTATGTCAGTCCTTAAAACAGGTGGGAATTTAAGTTCAGGAGTACACTATTTGTTAAGAAGTGTAATGAACTGCACAATTAATTGATTGCAGAAGTCTCTCAGAACAATGTGTGTCGGTCAACTGCCGCCAGTAGTTTCACATTTTCCTGTGTCAGAGAGGGAGACACCACCATTATGAGTATGCCTGCAACAGACCTGGCGATCGCCGTGCCTAGCTGGCGTGACGTCACGAACAAGCGCCGAGGCCTTCCTTTGAGTCGGTGTTGTCGCGACTCGCCATTTACAGGGGTGGCCAGCCGTCACTGCAAGCGCCAAGCAGGAAACACAGACATGTTCGTGATTTTTTTAGGTGACTTCCAGTTCATGTTAGCAGCTACAATTTTGCATATGGACCATTTGCACAGTTAAATAACAGTGCTAAAAAAAGCAATACATGTTTCGGCATGGCAATGTAAGTAGGCTATGTACGTAGGCTGTTTAGGTTTTATTATTGGTAACGCCACGTAGCGATCTGTATGAAAATCACTGGCTGTGCTGTGTGCAGTCAGTGGCTGGTTAGCATTGTTGTCTGCCATTGTAGTGTTGGGCAGCGGCAGCTGCATGTGAACAGCGCGTAGCGTTGCGCAGTTGGAGGTGAGCCGCCAGCAGTGGTGGATGTGGGGAGAGAGATGGCGGAGTTTTGAAATTTGTTATACTGGATATTATGAACTGCTATATATATTATGACTATTAAGGTAAATACATTGTTTGTTCTCTATTAAAATCTTTCATTTGCTAACTATCCCTATTAGTAGTTAGTGCCTTCCGTAGTTTGAATCTTTTATTTAGCTGGCAGTAGTGGCGCTCGCTGTATTGCAGTAGTTCGAGTAACCAAGATTTTTGTGAGGTAAGCGATTTGTGAAACGTATAGGTTAATGTTAGTCAGGGCCATTTTTTTGTAGGGATTTTTGAAAGTCAGATTGCGTTGCGCTAAAAATATTGTGTGTCACTTTCAGTTTAAGCACAGTCATGTATAATTGTTCTAAGGGGACGTTTCAACAAGTCTGACCATTCGCTTGTAAGATAGAGCGCACGTCCGTTCCGGCGATGTGCGAGCAGGCTGGTATTTGTCTGGGCCTAACACGCAGCCGTGTGGCACTGTGGACTAGAGATGGGCAAAACTGTTCTTTTCAGAGATTGGATCAGAACTGTTCACTCCCTGAAATGAATTAGCTCTTTTTCATGACTCACCACTCATTTACAATAGAAAATAAATGGAAGGCACATTGCCCTTTAAACTTGGTTTATTCCAGTACTATACCTGTATTTTGATCTTATTTGATCCTATTTTGAAGTAACACAGATAATGAGTAAGAATTTTGTATTGTTTATTGAAATTTCCACGATATGACAAAGTTTTTGATTATTGATTTATTTTGCACTATCGTGGTTTTTTGGGTGATCGGAAAATGTTGTAACTTGAGATTTACATTAACAATATATTTGGCTATAATGTATTAAAATTTCATTAACCTCATACAAATACATCGCAAGCCATATATTTTTAAAGTGAACGTTTCCTTTTGAAGACGCCTAAAATCGCAAAATCCGTACCAGAATAAAAAAAAATATAAATTTGACTGTAAAACGAAAGTGCTGCATATAGCCTTACGCAGAATAAAACAAGGAAAATATTGGTGTATCACATTTTGCGATACGTTTATCGGTTCGCTCGTAATTAAAGCGTAAATTCGAGTGTCCATAATAAAAATCCTATAGTAAGAGGAGTCATCAGGAACCTAATCTAATCAGTTTAAACAAATAAAAATAAAATAAAAACAAATGATGTATACATAACATAATCATGTAATATACATAGCGGTATTACTACGAAGAACAATATCCAGTAGAGACGGACTCCGATGCAGAGGCGCTGAGTCGAGTAGGTCGAGCCGCGAGCTGTATTACTGCGTGAGCTGAGACCGCAGAGACCAGCCGTGACACCTGAGTCGCTTTGCTCAACGCTCTGGCTAGAGTCGAGACGGTGGGGCGAGCGTTGAGCGGGCGAGTTCTGAGGGTGGGGGTAGCGGTGAACTCACCCGCTCCGAGACAAATAGTTCGTTCCCTTGCGAGCGGGTTTTTGCAAGTAGTTCCTATGTTATCCGCTAGGTGGCTCTCTGTCCTGTTACTCGCATCAACTGCCCAGAGGGCAGGACGTGCGACTGAAACGATCGCCGACAGAGAGCGATGCGAAGTTACGCTGCGCCAGACGCTGCAGGCGGCAGACGACGCACAGAGACGGCACGGCATATGTGAAACACAAAATCCAATGGCGCACTGCACAATGCAGGCAGCCAAGGTAGAAGCAGGGCAGAGGCCGGCGTTGGCTGTGTTGTGTGGTGTGCACTGTGCTCTGACCAGCAGAGGCGCTGCTGATATGCTCCGTCTCTCTCTCTCTCTCTCTCTCTCTCTCTCTCTCTCTCTCTCTCTCCGCCGTGGGAAACGTTTGGAGCTACCGTTCTTTTTTTCTGAATCACTGATTGTTCACTCCTTTGAAAGACTGAACTCTACGAATTAGTTCAAGAGCGGATCCCCCATCTCTACTGTGGACAGGAGGAGGACGCGGGCCGCGGCGGCAGCCCTGCTGGAGAGGCGCGCGTATCTGGAGAGGTGCTGGAGCGCATCCGCGCGCGCGGCCTCAGCGTCACCTACTACGGGGGGCGGGTGGTGGCGCGCACCCCCGCAACGCCCCCGGTCGCAGCCGTGCTCAGCGAGATCGGCGGCGGCGGCGGCGGCTTCCGCCTCGTCAAGAGCCACAGCTGCGGCTCCAGGCTGCAGCTCGCCGCCGACGTGGGTAGCAGTCCCAGTGAAGAAGGGCCGGTCTTCACCTCCACCCTGGGAGACGTCTCGCTGCGGCCGCCGCCGCCCCAGGAGGAGCAGAAGAGCAGGAAGAGCGGCAAGGAGGCGGCCGACAGCCGCCTGGCCGCCTACTGCGGCGGGGGCGCGGCCGCCCAGCCCCGGCGCTACCCCGACATGGAGTTCGAGGAGTTCCAGGTGCTGGAGGACGGCGCTGGAGTCCAGGGCCAGAGGGGCGCCGTCTGCGGGGCCGCCTGACTCCGAGCGCGCGCCCTAGGTTAGCCGGCGTGGGCTCCACACGTGTTCCCGGCTACCTGTCACTTGTACCTGCAGGCGCGTGGCGTCCCAACACCGTGGTGTCCCCTTTACTTGGTAGGCTCGCTAACTACTTCACAAACTCAATTGACCACATCACAGCGGCAGATGTTATACATTTTACGTTCCAGTTGTTGTTGTTGTGGTCTTCAGTCCTGAGACTGGTTTGATGCAGCTCTCCATGCTACTCTATCCTGAGCAAGCTTCTCCATCTCCCACTATGTACTGCAGCCTACATTTTTCTGAATCTGCTTAGTGTATTCATCTCTTGGTCTCCCTCTACGATTTTTACCCTCCACACTGCCCTCCAATGCTAAATTGGTAATCCCTTGATGCCTCAGAACATGTCCTACCAACCGATCCCTTCTTCTAGTCAAGTTGTGCTACAAACTCCTCTTCTCCCCAATCCTATTCAATACCCCCTCATTATTTATGTGATCTGCCCATCTAATCTTCAGCATTCTTCTGTAGCACCACATTTCGAAAGCTTTTATTCTCTTCTTGTCCCAACTATTTATCGCCCATGTTTCACTTCCATACACAGCTACACTCCATACAAATACTTTCAGAAAAGACTTCCTGACACTTAAATCTATATTCGATGTTCACAAATTTCGCTTCTTCAGAAACGCTTTCCTTGCCATTGCCAGTCTACATTTTATATCCTCTCTACTTCGACCATCATCAGTTATTTTGCTCCCCAAATAGCAAAACTCCTTTACTACTTTCAGCGTCTCATTTCCTATTCTAATTCCCTCAGCATCACCCGACTTAATTTGACTACATTCCATTATCCTCGTTTTGCTTTTGTTGATGTTCATCTTATATCCTCCTTTCGACACTGTCCATTCCGTTCAACTGCTCTTCCAAGTCCTTTGCTGTCTCTGACAGAATTACAATGTCATCAGCGAACCTCAAAGTTTTTATTTCTTCTCCATGGATTTTAATACCTACTCCGAACTTTTCTTTTGTTTCCTTTATTGATTGCTCAATATACAGATTGAATAACATCGGGGAGAGGCTACAACCCTGTCTCACTCCCTTCCCAACCACTGCTTCCCTTTCATGTCCCTCGCCTCTTATAACTGCCATCTGGTTTCTGTACAAATTGTAAATAGCCTTTCGCTCCCTGTATTTCCAGTTAGTGATCGCATAACTTCTTTGCATCAGGTAATTAATTTCAGTCCGTAATGAGCTTCATAAGGTCTTGACTGTCACTGTGCATATCTCTATGACCACTATGTTACTCTAGAACAATACTCTAAAGTCTACACATGACTTTCTTAATAAAGGAATACCACAAAAGTGATTCTCCCCACAAACTGAAAATGTCAACTTGACAGTTCTCGATATGGCAACAGAATGAAAATATTTTTATATGTCCATCTGTTTCTTTCCTTCGCTATCAACACTGGCGACAGTGGGATTTTGCTACAGGGCCTACGTTCTTCTCGGCCTGGGTTCGTGCAGCTACTTGCTCTCGCGACGCTAATGCGATCGTCGTCACACAACGGAGACGCGTGTCGTCCCTCGAGATGATCCAAAACATACAACAAATCCGCACGACAGCTACCCTCCACTAAATACTAAGTCACCATGTCGTCATTATAGTTCGCGAGCACCATTCACCAGAAACGTAGGCGTAGAATCGTGCATCACTCTTCTGGAGTGATACGTGACCACCACCCTGTGCAGGTACAGCTGACAGGTAAACAGGAACCTGTGTAGCGTGGCGTGCCGCCCTTTTAGACAGCAGGAGACATGGCCCTAGCGCCGAGGGCACGGCAGGGCTAAGGGCTACCGCCAACACGCAAGTAGGCGCGCTTTCGGCACACCGTTGCGCCCATCCCTATTACAGGGATCAACAAACTGAGCTCCACGTCGACAGCTTGCAGACGCGCACCTCAAGCTTGTACATACAAATCTAATGTTCGCATTTAAAGTTAAATCTCTATCTGGTACGCAGTGTTCACCAAAGTCCTATCGTAGCAGCATCGTCTCTGGAGTGCAACCTTTTGCTCTGGATTCCTTCTTTTCATTATTTTCGACTCACATTCTGTACCGCACACTGTAGTAAAAACAATGCACAGTGCCCCCAGCACATAAATATTTCGGGGGCTGTGTGGCTGTCTCTGCGTGACAGGGCAGCCGTCGTAGCGTCAACGGGACAGAGTCGAGAACTTGAAACCAAAGATTGCTCTTTTCAAAGACAGCACAAGTCTCACGTGTTGTTGAGAACGTCACCAGTTGCCGTTACGAGGCAGATCCCTAAAAAATGACGAGTGACAGCTTCGTATTTCCGCATGCAGAACATGGCAGACCACACACAAAGCGCGCAGTTTCATACCTCGACAGTACTGCATAGTCGTCAAATGCACCAGATTACTAAATGGAAACAGAGCTATACCGGTTGTGAAGATTAGGCATGGATCAAGTCAGCTACTGCTACTGCATGTCCTTGTCAGGTTTGGAAGAAGTGAGGTCAAGAATGTGTGAAGTACTGTAATACAACAGCAAACTAAAGCAAAGGATGAGTGAGACAGAGAAAGAGAGATTACACAGAGTGTAACGGTGTAAGTGCAGGTATTTCTGTTGGTAGCTGAGGACGGTGTACGGAACAACATCAATATTTATGTCATTTGCAGACTAATAATTATAGCTATTACAACTTGTATGTTTTTAGGTTCGGTAGTATCTCTTCGTAGGTGTGGCACAAGCAAGCCGTTTATGTCTATTTTCCCCTGGGCAGCAGGTCAGGCAGCGAAATGTGGATTCGTGGAGGCAGAAGGGTAGCCTATACTGACAAGTATGGTGCAGTTAAGACTGTGCAGAAAACATCAGGTCGTAAAGTTTGTGATGCATTTTCTGGAAGATTGTTCGATTCAGATAAAAAGAGCGAACACACTGATGTTTATGCATATTAAATTATACCTGTTACACCCTGTGTATGTGGGACAGGGAAAGGGAGGGAGCAGCAAGCCCTCGGCGTGTGTAATGTCCGAGAGACACGCGGGCTGAAGGGCTGACTCCCAGACAAGGAGATGAGGGCTAGTGTGTAGCAGCAGGGTCCGTGTGGTTCTGTCTACCTGTACTTGTATCTTGTATCTACAATATGTATGTAATTTAGAGCAATAAAGACATGTACCCCACGGAAATGTGACTACGATATTTTATAGCAAATCCCTACATGTGTGTGTGTGTGTGTGTGTGTGTGTGTGTGTGTGTGTGTCATCTCGCCAGACACCCACGGGAGGATCTACTTGGAAGCGCCAAATGGATACAACAGAGATGGCCTCCCAGACAGGCAGTCAGTCAAACTGTGTACACATCTTACAAATGAATGGACCAATCCGACATGTCGTAACTTACACTTACATTTTTCGCACAGGAAGAATAGACCGAAAGAAATGTAGTTTCAGCTGCTGCGGCGCACTGCAAATATGTTTTTTTTTATGTTAAAGTTACTCATTCTTTCCGCACGAAGAATCACGTATAACAGCAGTTCTTACAGTCCTTCGTGCCTAGTGCGCGAATCGGCAGATAAGCAGACGCACCACTTGCGCAAAGTCTAAAGGGCACACATCTGAATTTTATGCACTTAAACCATACCAAAAATGTCTCAAATCATTAAGTTTTTGAATAGCTTGCAGTTTATGTGAGCACCTAAATTGTTACAGATGTAATTATTACAGAAGTGGCTAGCAGAGGAAAGAAAATCAAGGCAGTGTATGGTGTTACATTACATCAATAGGGATTTCAATTTGTTCTCAGTACATATTTTATTACGCATCCTGTAGCGTATTACTTACAATAATTTTTGAATAATGTATATTTTACTAATAACGGAACAGTTCCTCGTTGATTTCAGCTAGTTGTCACAAAAATGCGCAGTGTCTATTTGCATGATGCAAAAAAAAAAAAAAAAAAACTTACGCCAGGCACACCTGATAGAGAAAAATAATGCATTGAGACACTTCACAGCCATTACTAGTTTTGTTTAGACGCAACTAGAAATGAGTAGGAAATAGTCGTGGCCGTTGTTTTGAATGTTGTGTTGTAGACGATGCATATTTGACCCAATTCGTAAAAATTGGTGATGCAAACTAACAATGCAGGAGTGACTGACGTTTAACAATACGTTCTGCTGAAATACTTGAAATGACAATGTGCTATCGGAAATCATATTGTCCAACAAATTTCTGAAGAATACTTTACGCTGTTGAAAATCTCTTTATCGAGAGATTGGCTTACACTATTACTTCCTGGTGGCATCCGAATTTCTTTTCGGCGTCCTCCTAAAAATAGATGTATCATTATGTCCCGGCCAAGAGTCCAACAAAAGCGATGAATTATTTTTTTGCAAGTGATAAGAAGACCTTCCAAATGAAAAATTAAACATTGTTCTTTCCCAATTTTTTTTCAGCTTTTGCTACTTCGATTACAAAGCTTTTGCAAGTGAACTGTCCTTTAAAAAAAATGGGTCCTGATAAGTCTTGCCTGTCTGAAAACAGAGAAAAAGTTGCGGGAACAGCAATTCACTGATACTTATCACTGTCATTGTTGTGTACGAATGAGCCATAGCATTCAATCGACTGCACAAGCAACTCTTGTCTTGTTTTCACTTGGAATGAAAAACTGAAAACTGCAATTTGCACAAAACCTGACTGATTGGCTTTATACACAGAGGATAACAAGAAGCTTCGTCTTATGCCAGTGACGAATTGCTTTATAGTATTACCTATCAATTACAGCTTTACGCATTTATTTGAGGTAAACTTCGTAATTTGTTTTCTGTATAATTTCGTGAATTTGTTTAACCTGATCGCAAAAGCATGGAAATCAGTAATGTTTCTATCATTTGGAATGGAATTCAGAGTTGCTAGTCTTGTAGATCCCCCTCGGTAACTGTACATTGACTCTTACCAGCAGTTCTAAATCTTTCGAATAGTTTCTCTTTAACACTTTTGCGAGTCTCATTTTAGCGCATATTTTGTACTTAGAGTAAATCTTTCCTCCATTTATACAACACGTGTCCAGGTTTTACGAAACGAAACCAGCTGTGGAAAAAAAAAAAAAAAAAATGCTCTGAGCACTTAAGATCGGAGGTCATCAGTCCCCTAGAACTTAAAACTAATTAAACGTAACTAACCTAAGGACATCACACAGATCCATGCCCGAGGCAGGATTCGAACCTGCGACCGTAGTTGTCGCGCGGTTCCAGACTAAAGCGCCTAGAACCGCTCGGCCACACACGGCCGGCACCGGCTTTGCACACTGCTTAAATTTAGGCGTTTTCTCACTCCTTCGTTGAACCAAAAAATTTTCAGCCATTTCTTTGTCACTAAAAACTACTACTGTACTTGTTTTCTTTGGGCGTGGAAGGTACTCCATTTTTGTTCGGGACATTAATTAGCACGCCAACGTTCGAACTACGTTTCACGGAATCGTCAGAGTTATTTGCTGTTACTTCTAATGTTGCCGCAATTTCTAAGCAAAAGTCAACATCATTCAAACAAATGTACAAGACCTTAATTAACAAATAACACACAAGTAAATGATTTCGACTGCATACCAGCTTCTACATATTTTATCTTATCAAGGGTGAAAATATTAACTGGATTCCACATTGCTGTGAAACTCTGGAACCTGCACAAAGAAAGATGTTATTACCAAGCATATACGACGAAATTACATGTAAAATTAATTCAGTTTTATCTCCGTTGTTAATACTTGGTGATACCTTAAAGGCAACTGCTAATTATTACAGATACTAAATGAGTTGCACATTCGAGCGAATAGTAACTGTCAACAATTTATTATGCCAGAGAAACAATCAACGGTTACTGAAGCCCACTATACAAATTACGAACACGTTATGCCACGTTATTTGTTTACCGATGTGCCGTCAACAAAGGATGTGTGCTCGTCTTGTTGAGCATGCGCTCTTTGCTACAGCTATGGTAGGGGTGTACATTTCTCCAGTCGCATGATAAGCTGCGAATTTGGGAACTGTCAACATTTCTTAAAAAATAATTTCAGTGTGTCTCAGCAATTAAAATTTTGACTTCGTCTTTCTTTCCATGTATTCTTCCTGTATAAAAAAAACTTCAGGGCAGGTTTTGTCATGTCGGAGTAGAGATTCCGTTGTTACGTAAGTAAACAGAGGCATAGACTGGCAAACGTAGGAAAAGCATTCCTGAAACGAAAACCATGCTAACGTCAAACACAGTTTTGTGTGAGAACTCTTTCTGAAAGAATTCTGGAAGGAAGGCGGGGAAGTGTTTTGATGTTACATATGCGATTATGCCTTAATTATATAGCTGAAATGAGTCACTTGGGCAAAACATATTAAGTATTATAGTATAGTGGAGAGCTGGTGAATCTTCAACAAATCAAAGGATAAATTTTGGGAACACTGATATGAAACCTTTTTGGTTCCAGTGAAGGCAAGTAATTTGCGGGGGAGGCACCATGCTACGATTAAACACTCCTAAACAAAGAAGAAGAAAAACCTCTGACCCACAATACATACGACACACTGGGCAAGGAACAAAATGGGAATCGGAGAAACGTTAACCTGGTCTGACATCTCACAGCGAACAACTTTGACGAGAAAATTTACCATGATTCGAACAACGCTGAATAGATAAGCAAGACGCAGTGTTCACCAGGTAGCAGAATTTAATAAAAAAAAGTAGTCGTTTTGTGTGACATTTCTCCAGCGGACCAACCACATGGCGTCTTCTCCTCTCCAACGGCAGGCGCCTAGAGCTAACAGAAATGGAGACGCTTAATTATCGAACAGCCCGACACACGCCTCTACGGTCACGCTGCCCATTTCTGTTAGATCTAGGCGCCTGTTCTCTGAAGTGCCAAAAAGGCTGAACGAAGTAGAGCAGCTGTGTCCCCTGTTTTCCTAATCGCCCCAGAATGTCGAACAAAGGTGGACAGGCAGAGACAAAGACCTCACTCTTCAAGTGGTTGAAAGTGAATCTTCGACAATGTGTGTCAGAATCATTCGCAAGAGCCAACAGCCGAAGCAAAACACTGAAACTCGGAGATGGTTTACGTGAGATGTCATAACGCATATAGAAATTATTAAATAGCACTAGAACAGAGGTGTACAGACTTGCTGTTACCGCGGGCCGCAAATTTCTCAGTTGCTTAAGTGAGTGGAAAAAAAGCGTAATTTGTTCTCTTCATTTGTTTCACATACCGGCTGATCAAAAAATCAGTATAAATTTGAAAACTGAATAAATCACGGAATAATGTAGATAGAGAGGTACAATTTGACACACATGCTTGGAATGACACGGGGTTTTATTAGAACAAAAAAAATACAAAAGTTCAAAAAATGTCCGACAGATGGCGCTTCATCTGATCAGAATAGCAATAATTAGCATAACAAAGCAAAGATGATGTTCTTTACAGGAACTGCTCAATATGTCCACCATCATTCCTCAACAATAGCTGTAGTCGAGGAAAAATGTTGTGAACAGCACTGTAAAGCATGTCCGGAGTTATGGTGAGGCATTGGCGTCGGATGTTGTCTTTCAGCATCCCTAGAGATGTCGGTCGATCACGATACACGTGTGACTTCAGGTAACCCCAAAGCCAATAATCGCACGGACTGAGGTCTGGGGACCTGGGAGGCCAAGCATGACGAAAGTGGCGGCTGAGCACACGATCATCACCAAACGACGCGCGCAAGAGATCTTTCACGCGTCTAGCAATATGGGGTGACTCTAATAAAACCACTAGTCATTCCAAGTATGTGTGTAAATTTCTACCTCTCTATCTACATTATTCCGTGGTTTATTAAGTTTTCAAATTTATACTGACTTTTTGATCACCCGGTATATTAACCTGCTGGTATAAGCCATTTCGTCATTGCGTATCCTTTCCGGTAGGCAATGAAAGACGTCAAAAAAATAAAATAAATATAAGAAAGAATGTTGAGGGGCGGGCTGTATCCCTGCTCTGGAGTGTAGCCTTGTAGGGTAGTGAAACCTGAGCGACAAACAGTAAAGACAAGAACGGAATGGGAGCTTTTGAAATGTGCTACTTCGGAAGAATGATAGATTATATCGGTACGTCGAGTTTAAGAATTCGTTCACGCAGGAGAATCATACTAACATACAGTCGTCTGATCACCATACACACGTCCGTATGGAGGACATAGTAATAGGTATCCCTGGCGTAGAAAACCAACTGAACGAGTTGATAACACATAATCCGCCAGGTCCGGGTGGAATCACAATTCATTTTTACGAAGAGTGCTCTACGGCACTGGCCCCTTACTTGCGTGCACCGCGAACCTCTCGCCTAGCGCGAAGTCCCAAGCGACTGGAAAACAGCGCAGGTGACTCATGTATATAAGAAGGGTAAAAGAACGGACCTCCAAAATTACAGCCCTACATCCTTAACATCAGTTTGCTGCAGAATTCTTGAACATATTCTCACTTCGAATATAGTAAAGTTCCTCGAGATGGGAAACCTACTGTCCACGATTCAGAGCGGTTTTAAAATGCACGGTTCGAGCGAAATTCAGGTTGCCCTATTCTCACATGTCGTGTGAACCAGATTTCAGAAAAGTATTTGACAGTGTGCCCCACTGTGGACTGTTAAAGAAGGCACGAGCATACGGAATAGGTGCCCAAGTATGTAAGTGCTTCGAAAACTTCTTCAGTTAACAGAACCCAACACATTTTCCTCACTGGCGAATGTTCATCAGAGACAAGGGTATCGTCAGAGTGCTCCAGGGAAGTGTGATAGGATGCTGTTACTATACAGGGTGTTACTAAAGGTACGGCCAAACTTTCAGAAAACATTCCTCACACACAAATAAAGAAAACGTGTTATGTGGACATGTGTCCGGAAACGCTTACTTTCCATGTTAGAGCTCATTTTATTACTTCTCTTCAAATCACATTGATCATGGAATGGAAACACACAGCAACAGAACGTACCAGCGTGACTTCAAACACTTTGTTACAGGAAATGTTCAAAATGTCCTCCGTTAGCGAGGATACATGCATCCACCCTCCGTCGCATGGAATCCCCGATGCGCTGATGTAGCCCTGGAGAATGGCGTATTGTATCACAGCCGTCCACAATACCAGCACGAAGAGCCTCTACATTTGGTACCGGGGTTGCGTAGACAAGAGCTTTCAAATGCCCCCATAAATGGAAGTCAAGATGGTTGAGGTCAGGAGAGCGTGGAGGCCACGGAATTGGTCCGCCTCTACCAATCCATCGGCCACCGAATCTGTTGTTGAGAAGCGTACGAACACTTCGACTGAAATGTGCAGGAGCTCCATCGTGCACGAACCACATGTTGTGTCGTACTTGTAAAGGCACATGTTCTAGCAGCGCAGGTAGAGTATGCCGCATGAAATCATGATAATGTGCTCCATTGAGCGTAGGTGGAAGAACATCGGGCCCAATCAAGACATCACCAACAATGCCTGCCCAAACGTTTATAGAAAATGTGTGTTGATGTGATTGCACAATTGCGTGCGGATTCTCGTCAGCCCACACATGTTGATTGTAAAAATTTACAATTTGATCTCGTTGGAATGAAGCCTCATCCGTAAAGAGAACATTTGGACTGAAATGAGGATTGACACATTGTTGGATGAACCATTCGCAGAAGTGTACCCGTGAAGGCCAATCAGCTGCTGATAGTGCCTGCACACGCTGTACATGGTACGGAAACAACTGGTTCTCCCGTAGCACTCTCCGTACAGTGACGTGGTCAACGTTACCTTGTACAGCAGCAACTTCTCTGACGCTGACATTAGGGTTATCGTCAACTGCACGAAGAATTGCCTCGTCCATTGCAGGTGTCCTCGTCGTTCTAGGTCTTCCCCAGTCGCGAGTCATACGCTGGAATGTTCCGTGCTTCCTAAGACGCCGATCAATTGCTTCGAACGTCTTCCTGTCGGGACACCTTCGTTCTGGAAATCTGTCTCGATACAAACGTGCCGCGCCACGGCTATTGCCCCGTGCTAATCCATACATCAAATGGGCATCTGCCAACTCTGCATTTGTAAACATTGCACTGACTACAAAACCACGTTCGTGATGAACACTAACCTGGTGATGGTACGTACTGATGTGCTTGATGCTAGTACTGTAGAGCAATGAGTCGCATGTCAACACAAGCACCGAAGTCGACATTACCTTCCTTCAGTTAGGCCAACTGGAGGTGAACCGAGGAAGTACAGTACATACTGACGAAACTAAAATGAGCTCTAACATGGAAATTAAGCGTTTCCGGACACATGTCCACATAACATCTTTTCTTTATTTGTGTGAAGAATGTTTCCTGAAAGTTTGGCCGTACCTTTTTGTAACACCCTGTATAAACAAAGACATAGACGAATAAATATATTTATAAGCATGCTGCTACGGTCTCGTGGTCGTGCGGTAGCGTTCTCGCTTCCCACGCCCGGGTTCCCGGGTTCGATTCCCGGCGGGGTCAGAGATTTTCTCTGCCTCGTGATGGCTGGGTGTTGTGTGCTGTCCTTAGGTTAGTTAGGTTTAAGTAGTTTTAAGTTCTAGGGGACTGATGACCATAGATGTTAAGTCCCATAGTGCTCAGAGCCATTTGAGCCATGCTGCTACGGTTTTCCCGTGTCACTGTAGAGTACTTATGGCCTGACGCGATTAATAGTAATCAACCACTTTGACCTCCAATAACTCTTGTACGATTCAAGTTACATGCCTGTAATTTATACCAATTTAGGTTTACACTAACAGCTTTCTGAAGTCACGTCGATCGTCAAAATCGGATGAACCGTTTAGATTTTGGAAATTCGTTGCCGCGTGTTACTTGTATAATTTATCGTCAGATACTAAACTTGAAACTAATAAAGATATTGAAAATCTGGTTACACCATCAGAATCGTCGTGCAAATAATGGTAAGGTACTTGTTTCTTTTTGAGGTATCACGATTCATCTGGCTACTATTAATTTCAATACGAACTGTGAAATGTCTCCCATTAAGGTTTCACAGAGTCGGCCATCTTTGGCACGCCCGGCATGTCTCCTCCATCGACACAGCGTCACCACGGAACTCCCAGCCACGCGGCCCTATGCACCACGTGGTCCGGCCGTTGTGCGGCATCACGCGCTTGCTAAGGAGCCGCGCCTTGCCCAGCTGCCCGAGCGGTGGCCGCCAACTGTGAACTTAGAATATTTCCAGGGCGCCACAACTCGCCCGTTTACCTCACAAACTGCGACAGACACTTGTTGTTTTATACTGTATAGGCGTTGCCGACCGCAGTGCCGTATTCTGCCTGTGTACATGTCACTATATTTGAAGACGCATTCCTACACCAATTTCTTTGGCCCTGTAGTGTATATTAAGTACACTACTGGCCATTAAAATTGCTACACCAAAAAGAAATGCAGATGATAATCGGGTATTCATTGGACAAATATATTATACTAGAACTGACGTGTGATTACCTTTTCACGCAGTTTGGGTGCATCGATCCTGAGAAATCAGTACCCAGAACAACCACCTCTGGCCGTAACAACGGCGTTGATACGCCTGGGCATTGAGTCAAACAGAGCTTGGATGGCGTGTACAGGTACAGCTGCCCATGGAGCTTCAACACGATACCACAGTTCATCAAGAGTAGTGACTGGCGTATTGTGACGAGCCAGCTGCTCGGCCACCATTGACCGGACATTTTCAGTTGGTGACACATCTGGAAAATGTGCTGGCCAGGGCAGCAGTCGAACATTTCCTGTATCCAGAAAGGCCCGTACATGATCTGTAACATTCGATCGTGCATTATCCTGCTGATATGTAGGGTTTCGCAGGGATCGAACGAAGGGTAGAGCCACGGGTCGTAACACATCTGAAATGTAACGTCTACTGTTCAAAGTGCCGTCAATGCGAACAAGAGGTGACCGAGACGTGTAACCAATGGCACCTCATACCATCACGCCGAGAGATACGCCAGTATGGCGATGACGAATACACGCTTCCAATGTGCGTTAACCGCGATGTCGCCAAGCACTGACGCGACCATCATGATGCTGTAAACAGATCCTGGATTCATCCGAAAAAATGACGCTTTGCTATTCGTGCACCCAGGTTCCTCGTTGAGTACACCATCGCAGGCGCTCCTGTCTGTGATGCAGCGACGGGTAACCGCAGCCATGGTCTCCGAGCAGTTAGTCCATGCTGTCGAACTGTTCGTGCAGATGGTTATTGTCTTGCAAAAGTCCCCATCTGTTGACTCAGGGATCGAGACTTGGCTGCACGATCCGATACAGCCATGCGGATAAGATGCCTGTCATCTCGACTGCTAGTGATACGAGGCCGTTGGGATCCAGCACGACGTTCCGTATTACCCTCCTGAACCCACCGATTCCATATTCTGCTAACAGTCATTGGATCTCGACCAACGCGAGCAGCAATGTCTCGATACGATAAACCGCAATCGCGATAGGCTACAATCCCACATTTATCAAAGTCGGAAACGTGATGGTATGCATTTCTCGTCCTTACAAGAGGCATCACAACAACGTTTCACCAGGCAACTCCGGTCAACTGGTGTTTGTGTATGAGTAATCGGTTGGAAACTTTCCTGATCTCAGCACGTTGTAGGGGTCGCCACCGGCGCCAACCTTGTGTGAATGCTCTGAAAAGCTAATCATTTGCATATCACAGCATCTTCTTCCTGTCGGTTAAATTTCGCGTGTGTAGCATGTCATCTTCATGGTGTAGCAATTTTAATGGCCAGTAGTGTATGTACCCACGATAGGCAACAGAGGGGAACTGTACCAAAGGCTCTTCAGACATCGTGAAACAGGTACTCTAGCGCCGATGTCAATTCTATGTCTCACGAACAGCGACTTTGTCGGTATACCCGGTAAGTGTCTGCGCAATCTACGATGGTTGTTGTGGGTGCTAGTATGTCCAATGCAATGCACTACTGTCCACTTGGTGTATGTGAAGGGTCGCTGTGAAGGCCAGTGGGCTCTTAGTGGTGTACAGAGCGTGCCTGCAGCAGCCGGGGCATAGACTTACTAAATAAGAACTAGACCGCGCATTGGCGCTAGTGTCGCGTCCCCACAATTAACGTGATAGAATCGGCCATTTGCAGGGAAACAATGCGTAAACATTGTTCGTTTATGTGCCGCTTTTAATTGTAACAGTAGGAATGGAAGCAAAGACGAAGACGGAAACAATGTTACATTTCACAGGCTAGTCATTCCTGGTTGTTTGTTACTTTCTATTACTTATATATAGTATTTTCATGGAGAAATAATACATCATGAGCGTTTGTTTTTGTTTAGATTTCCCCTTACAAATGATTTTCTAAATCGGAAATGGATTGTTGCTACTCGGAGAGAGAAGTTCCAACCGACAGCAAATCATTTGATGTGCTCTCTGCATTTTGAAGAGAACTGTTACATGGAAAATTATGTAAATAGACGTCAACTGAAGGACGATGCTATACCAACAGTATTTGGATTTCCAACTCATTTGCAAAAGGTATAGTGTTCGCAAAGCCAATTAATGCAAATGCTAAATATAGGTGACAGCAGATTGTTCTATAGACTACCCTGATGTCTATATTTACACCTTATACTGTATCTAATAAACTTTCTGGTACAAAAATTGCAAGCTACATAGGGAAAAAATTGCATTGTTAGATGACAGAAAAAGGTACTTATATTGTATTTGCACATAAATTACTAAAAATACTAACAGGATTAATGTACTAAGTTGAACTGAATGAGGAACTAGGCACATGACAGGTCTTTAGATTTTTAATCAAATATATATTACGTATGAATCAGAGGTAGGTCGAATAATTGCGTTTAGATACTTAACATGTGTTGTCAAGTGGTGTTTATACTTCGTAAATGGTCAAATATTTGATCAAATGTTGCAAAACTCAACCACTTTCAGAGGTGCTATCAGTGTTAAAAACTAATGTGCGAATGAAATTCCTACGGTATTTAAAGTCATACGGGTTATTACAATTAATCATACAAAAATTCGAGTGTAGACAATACTGTGTTAAACAAGAGTAACCGTGCAAAATGTACACAGTAGTCGGCAAAAAGAAAACAGGACCTGACAGGAAAATTATGTGAATTAAATAATAATCATACTGTCTGCTACTTTAAAAGTTTCATGTAATTATCTAATGCAAATAGCTCGATGTAAACTCGCTCCACCTTGTCAGGAAAGAGCCTTACATTCTTAAATTTCGCGTCTCTATGCAGATGTATTTCGGGAATTAGGAAACTTCATTCCTTTAAGTATACTTTTAAAATAGACTCTAATACTCAGTATTTTTTTAGACAAACATGTGTTTAATTTGTGCTTCAAATGGCTCTTGTTGCGACTCATATACTTCAAATCACAGCCCCAGCACTAGGATTCATCCCTGCAAATGGCGGCGATCAGCTGCTTCAATTGAGGGACAGCTGCCTCGCTTCTCCGCTACGGCGTGGTAGGGGCTTGGGCCGGGGCTGTCCCACTCAGCTGTCTGTGTGGGCGCGCGCGCCAGCTGCAGGTGACCGCATGCTGTGACGTCACCAGGGGCTTGCGGCCAAGGTCGCGCAGCGGGGAAGCACGAGGCATGGAGATGGGACGGGCGCGGCTCGGACCCACTGGCTCTCCAGCTGGATAGAGATGAGTCGAACTCGTTGATACCCGTGAACTACTTCATTCATTTCACTCTTTGCCGTGAAGCGTTCAAATGAAGTAGGTCATTCGTGAACTACGGAAGCCTGGCGAAGTTGCCCAGTTCGCCGTTCAACCGCGGCTACGCTCGCTTCGCCTCGCTCGTACAGTAAAGGTTCGTAATACTTCATAATTTTACCAACAGATGGCCAACTATGCAGTAACGTGCACGCAACGTTTTACGCTCTTACAGCGTCTGAGCTAACTTAAATAGGGCTGGTCGGAGGAGACAAAGGAAAGATAAACAGAGAAGCCTGTCACATATAAAGAAGGTATTACATATAATCTTGCTCGACATTTTCTCATGAAGCGCCCAAAAAAGTCTTTATCTGCCAAGTGAAACATTATATGTTGTATTCATGGACTGAAAAACTAGGGCTACCAACAAAATGCAGTTCAATTTCATGTTCCTTTTAAAATTTAATCCAAAATAGAGTGAGTATGTTTACCACCGTCACAAAGTCTATATATCTACGTTAAGTAATTATTCAGAAGTTTTCCTGTAGATTTTATTTTGTTGAGAATAATATAACCCTCCAAATTCAAAACGTAAACTGTCACCTGTAGTAATTGGTACGATTTCAGGTAAAATCCCTCTTTCAGTGTTATTAACAAAACTTTTATTTTCATGTTGGCTGTGCCTGCTCACACAGCCAGCCTCTTCGTTTGTATCTGTAATATTAATTTGTCCGAAAGCGCAGCCAAGTGTAGGCTACCCGTAGACGCGAAGTATAACTGCACAAATAGTCACGGGTAACGATGTCAGCACTGCAGGAAGCAGCTGACGTTGCCTTCCCCTCGCCCCTCACCTCCCAACCCCCAGCAAACCTATAGTTTCCCACAAACACCGCGCGATTCGTCGACAGGCAATAGAGGGGGGACTGAAGTGAAGGGAGAATGAGTGACGTTACGCCGATGTAATGGGATGAGGGAGAGGGGAAGAGAGTGAGTGAACTAGAAGAAAGTGTGGAGTGTGTTATCTGTGAAGAGTTTGAAGTACCAGTTCATTGAAATTGAGTGGTTAGTTCACACTTCACTGGAGTGAAGCGTTCATTTGAACGACTCATTCACGAGCTCCCCATCACTACAGCTGGATACTTGTTCGTCACTGCAAAAGGAAGTAAGTCTGTCCACAGTCTGTTTCCCACTATTTTAGCATGTCATCTCCCTCACTCCTTCCTCGAATCCTAAGCTCACCGAACAGTATTAAGTCATATGTGTACTGTTCCATTAAGTTTCGGGTGTGCAGCCGCAAGAAACCTCCTTCTTCTAATATTGCGGCTGTATACCGTCCAGCCATCTTCAGAGTGAGTCGCAAGACTGCCGCTCCAGTGCCACATATGCTTCCTGCCATATGTGGGTAGCCTCTCATCAAAAATACGACGGATTCTCGGCAGACACGAGGTAAAAGTGATTTTTCGTCCTCCACCCAAGACAGCTGCACTCGTGGGCTGCGTCAAAGATGATTTGCTGCTCCGAAAATCTGGAGTTTACAAAGTTCCACGTGAATGTGGCCTTTCTTACATCGGACAAACAACTCGTACTGTCCAAGAAAGATGAACAGAACACCGGAGGTACACACGACTTTTACAACCTAACAAGTCGGCAGTGGCAGAGCACTGTATTGATAATGGTCACAGTATATTGTATGATAACGTCGAAATTTTGGCAACTACATCATCCTTTTGGGACTCGATAGTGAAGGAGGCAATTGAAATTCGCTTGACGACGAATTTAATTCATAGAGACAGTGGTTTCAATCTTGATAAATCATGGAATCCGGCACTTGCTGTAATAAACTCACAAAGACGTCGTCACAGTGCAGCTCACAATGATATATCGATATGCCAACACAGATCGACTGCGGAGTCAGAGATACAACTCGCGCATTATGCACGTCTCTGCCGCCGACCAACGTCTCTGGCGCATTTGCATCTGTGGCCGCATGCGCAGCTGCGTGGTACACGAGTGTAAAGGGACGAAGCGAGCACTGGAGCGGCAGTCTTGCGACTCACTCTGAAGATGGCTGGACGGTATACAGCCGAAATATTAGAAGAAGATTTCTTGCGGCTGCACACCCGAAACTTAATGGAACAGTTTTTGCGCCGCCAAAACCTGAAGATTCACATATGTGTACTGTTCGGTTGAACTTTCTCCTTGTGTGTTAAAATTATGCTTACTTGCAGTCACATTCCCCACTGTCTAAAACAGGGCTGCCTTGCCCTTGACGTAATTGTCTCCGTAGGTTCTAATTCCTGTGCACGCAGTACTACTGAAATTGCTCGTGCTTTCCAGGAATATTTGTCATGAAAGTCCGTAAATTATTTAACAGATAGTATTTTTCACTACAGATATTTCGTTCGTTCCAAGCAAGTGTCAATTCGTGACGTCATCGTCCAGACACGAGTTGACAGCAATCTGAATCCGTTTTAGCAGACTAATAGTTTCTTTCACGGGATAAAATTTTATGGATTATGAAATACAAGTTCTTGAAGTTTATTTAGAACAGAAAATGTTTACTTAGTAATTGCATGCCATAATTTATCTGTTTAATATAAAGGTGTTTTGATTTTTGTATTCATGTAAAAAGTGCGAATTATGTGCGGCTTTTACTCTTAGACGAGTTACCACTCAGAGTGCTAAAGGTGCGCGTGTACAGTTCGATGACGTGTGCGGTGAATTTCATTTTGTGATTTTGAGCCGAATAGAGACAAATGCAGTTTCATTTAGACTTTACGTGAGACAGACACATCACTTCATTACAAAAAGTCGTTTAGCCCATCAGGGCAAATTGAAACCTGCGCGCTCGATTCGAAACTCGTTACACGCTAGTGCTTGATTGAGCTTTCCATTAAATCGCGTATAATAATTGCAAACGTGAGTGGACATAATGCACGAAGTTTGAAATTACTCTTCGAGACAAATACTGATTTTTGATAAAAACGACCCGAAAATTTATTCAAAATATCGAGATTCTGTTTTAATTAGGACACATACCACCTTTTTGATCACGTTGCTTAGCAACACTGTAATGGGAATCAATTCATTCATTAGAACGATTTGTGACGTAGTAAGTCCCATTACACATATAAACTGTTACAAGGAATTTGCTGATCGAATGAGCGTACAAGAGTGTTATTTTCTAGAAATGACATTAAACCAGCGGTTTGAAAAATTAAATTACCTACTGTTGCGTACCTTCATTGATATTGCGTTTCACTGACACTATTCTTACTGATAAATGAACATAAATTGCAAGTAGATCTTGAATACTCACCAATACTGCCAAGCAGCAGTTAACATCACAGCCAGTAATAAATGACAATATAACTGAACGGTCATTACTTCATTAAAACAGAGCAATCAGCTTCCAATTGTAGGATAAACTGTACCAAGGGGAATTATTAAAATCTTGTGGAAGTGTAACAAGGTTTATCTGAACACTTCTATCATACATCATTATTTCACATTAACTGGATAGATTATTAGTCGGAAACGAATTCACCCACATCAGATTGGCCTACGTCACTACTAAACTTTTATCGTGACTCTTCACAAGAGATCTCCAGAAACCGAAGAGACATCGGTACACAGTCTCAGTCCCCCCCCCCCCTCCCCCCCCCCTCTCTCTCTCTCTCTCTCTCTATCTCTCTCTCTCTCTCCCCCCTCCCTCCCTCACACAAACACACACACACACACACACAGAGAGAGAGAGAGAGAGTTTATTATAATGTGTAACATTGGACCGGATTGCTACACAACGTTAGGTCAAACGCGAGGGGGGGGGGGGGGGCAAGGGGAATCACGCGCATAAAAACAACAAACCACAACAAGACCTTTTTTTTGTGTAGTGTCACTTTTTCAGCTATGTCTATTTTAAAAATTACAGTGAGAGATTAGTGCCACTGTTATCCACAAGGATAGGAAAAGATGCTGAGTTTCACATACCAGGAAATAGATTTGATCGTGAGATCGTGATAAACCTAAGGTCCAACACGATACAAGTATTGGACAGACGGCGCCTAAGCAAATACAGGTAGATCCCTTTATACGATGGTGTCGTTATTCTCGTTTTCGCATATACGCGTTTTTAGTTTTGGCTTACGCTATATTAAAATGACAATAGAGGCAGCTGCAGCAGATGAAGTTGGCGCTGAGGGTCTTAAAAAGAGGGTTAAAGAAATTTACACAAAAAGACTACGCTGTTTTGCAAATTTTCAACCTTACGAAATCGACTTATTTGGAAACGAACGTCCATTTAAGGCTGCCAAGGACTGATGCACTCTTCTTTTCGGAGGAAATATTGCAGGGATTACAAATTAAAGTCCCTTATTACTTACCACTCTCATAACCCCTGGGGCACCAAAGGGTTGTGACAAGAGAAGGTTGGGATGGAGTAAAATAAAGGCTGGAAGACTTCTGTTGTTTTCAGTAACTTTTTTGTTAATGAAATGAATACAGAACTGAAGGTCTATTGTGGGAAAGAAAAAATCCATTTCAAAATTCTTATCCTCTTTCGTAACGTTTCCAGTCAGCCTGCGGCGGCGCGGTTCTTTCCGTCCCTTTACGACGGACCTGCACCTACCTGTGAACATTGTCTCAGCAGATCATCAGTAGGGGAGCCGAGTGAAACCTACTGTACTTCGACGTGAACCAGGCTGCAATTAGTCACTAATCTGCGTTTCGGGAGAAAGTTTTCATATGAAATGAAAGGTTGGAAATTTTGTCCTCAATTAATATATTCTGAAACTTAGGTGAACAAGTATCACTGCCAAGCCCGTGCTAGTCTTAACACAGTCACTCACAATCCCTTTCACTCACGTTAGCAAGTTTATGGTGTTGCATTTCCCGAAAACGTAATAGCTACAAAAATACTGATTGTTTTAGATCGATAATGCTCGCCAAATATTAAGTCTGTCGGTACCAAATGCAGTCACAGGTTTTAGCCACCGACCTGCTCAATACGCCACGCGGAATATGTGTTTTCTCGTCACAAAATTCACTTAAAAATTCCGACATTTCTACACACCCATCGGAATAATTATGCCGGCACTTTATCACACTTTTGATGTATGAAACACTGCTAGATCCGGCAACTTATCGTTTCCATCGTAACTACTACTATACACGTCCGAACTGTTTCATGGCTAGGCTCCCACTCTACTCTAGAATACTCGAAGTCTTCTCTACCAGCCGAGAAAGGCGCGCGAAGAATATTGCTTTACCATTGGTCAGTTCACTCAACAGCCAATAGCAAAACAACATTTCCCGCGTCAATCCGCGCTTTTCATCAATAACCAATCGCAAAATAGTAAACCTAACGACTGCACTTTTTACCGACGTAATTATCTAATATGCTGAAGTTTTGCTTATGCATAAAGTTATTTACTATTGTTATTTATACCTGAATTAACTTTCTCTTTACCATAAACTTACTTTAAAAATCTATTCTACAAAAATCTGCTTTGTTCATATCCATACTACACTGAAATGTTCCCTCACTAAATCCTACTACATAACTCGTTAAACAATTATCTTCATACTGCTAAAACACATTTATAACATGTTACATACACAAAAGGACATAATAACACTTTGTGAAAATACTAGAACAGTTTATGAAAAACATTCTATTACTTTAGTGCACTCTAGTCCCCGAGGTCGGCTTCTACCACTTTTTCCATTCGTCTGTAAAGAATTCGCGTTAGTATTTTGCAACTGTGACTTATTAAACTGATAGTTCGGTAATTTTCACATCTGTCAACACCTGCTTTCTTTGGGATTGGAATTATTGTATTCTTCTTGAAGCCTGTCTCATACATCTAGCTGTAGTAGGAGAGAATAATAAATAATAAATACTAAGCAGCTAAAAGGAATTAACTGTTCGTTGAAATCATCATCGAAAAGTATCCCTGCACCTGCGGAGCGCGGAAACTACGGCATCTTGCTATGTAGCAAAGAGATACCACTGCAAATGCTCGGAGTGTGAAGGGCAGCAGGTGACAGGCAAATAAGGTCGCCACCCTTCGGAACAAACAGGGAATGTGTTTCTGAGCAGGGGCCGTGTTATTTTGCGCGAGGCTACTGAACTGCCAATGATTCAAGAAGAGCTATCACACCCAACAGACACGAATTAACTGGTGACATTGTAAAAGATGTTTTCAGAAAATCATTAAATCGTTCTTTGCAAATAGGCTCTCATTAAACTTTGACAAAACACAGTACATACAGTTCCACACAGTAAATGGAATGACACCATTAGTAAATATAGACTTCGATCAGAGATCGGTAGCTAAGGTAGAATATTGAAAATTTCTAGGTGTATGCATTGATGAGGAGTCGAACTGGAAAACACACACTGAAGATCTGCTAAAACGTTTTGAGTTCAGCTACTTATGCTAATAGGTTCATTGCAAATTTTGGCGTTATACATCTCAGTAAATTATCTTACCACGCGTATTTTCATTCTCTGCTTTCGTATGGCATCATATTCTGGGGTAAAAGAGTGTTCATTGCACAAAAGCGTGTAATCAGAATAATTGCTGGAGCTTATCCAAGATCATCCTGCAGACACTTATTTAAAGAGCTAGAGATCTTCACTGTACCCTCACAATATATATATATTCACTTACGAAATTTGTTATTAACAATCCGAACGAATTCAAAAGTAACAGCAGTGTACATGGTTACAACACTAGGAGAAAGGATGATCTTCACTACTCAAGGTTAAATCTAACTTTGGCTCAGAAGGTGGCAAATTATGCTGCCGTAAAAGTATTTGGTCACTTACCTAATAGCATCAAAAGTCTGACAGATAGCCATATAGCATTTAAAAGGAAATTAAAAGAATTTCTGAATGACAACTCCTTCTACTCATTAGATGAAGTTTTGGATATAGTAAGTGGGTAATCCCCCCCCCCCCCCGCAAAAAAGATTAAAAATATTAAGTGTCATGTACTATTTTGTGTAATGTAATCTCTTGTATGGACGCCTTTTATTAACCTGACACGTTCCACATCATTACGAAGTGTCGTATTCATAATCTATGGAACAAGTACTAATCTAACCTAATCTTACAGACTCATACTACTGGCACCTTCCTCCCGTATCTACACCATTATCAATGACACCTCAGCGCAAATGCAATTCCTATACTCTTTTCCATCTCGTAAGCTGTACTGTAATCCGTTCATCATAAGAATAAACCTGAGGTAAACAAACACAAACGCGATGATTGGTCAGAAGCCGTAGCACATGTACACTGGTGTTGTTATGCTCTTGAAAGTAGGTCCTACTTATGTATTAGATATCTTATTACTAAGTTACGTTAAACGAAACTTTAAGATATTCAAATGTATTAACAGCCATCGACGTGTTTCTTAATTACGCTTTAGCTGCGTAGCTTTTATTTAAAAAATCGTGTACAGTCACAGCCTCTGCAGTGTTGTGGTCTGACTGTCGCGCTGTTAACACGCAGTATAAAATTGGCTGGGGCTGCTTTCTGTTCTGTAGTGAAACATGCGCGTGGAACACGGTTAAAAAGTGCTGAGAAATAGGCTGTTCTTAATGTTTTTCATAAATTTACGGAGATAATCGGCTTAGAAGTTTTCCCAGCGTTGTATGTAGTGCACTTGAAATTCGTTCTCACATTGAATGTGTAGCGCAGTTGCTAGCTTGATGTATTATAAACCCAATGCCGTTATGCGTGCGTTGCTTGACATCTCAAAAGTGTCAGTTCTTTACACGTTCAATTTGAAATACATAAATCTCGTAGTTCTACAACTCATTATCATTTTTTATGAATACTGAACGTCTTCTTGATTCTAATTACATATTGGACGCTAAATTCCTGTTTCAAATACGAATTCTTAATTATCGATGTTTTATGAAAGACTGTTGGTAAAAGTTTAAAAGAGTTTCAAATGGCTCTGAACACTATGGGACTTAACTTCTGAGGTCGTCAGTCCCCTAGAACTTAGAACTACTTAAACCTAACTAACCTAAGGACATCACATACATCCATGTCCGAGACAGGATTCGAACCTGCGACCGTTCCAGACTGTAGCGCCTAGAAGCGCTCGGCCACTCTGGCCGGCTCGTAAAAGTTGTTCATATTAAGAAAACATAACAATGTAATTTTTTAAGACACAAATCAAAAACCAAATCCTGTTTATCTGGACTATGTCCATCGTTTTATACCACAGAGGTAGATTAGTACCGTAGAAACATGAAAAACAATCATTTTCACAACATCAAGCACATCATACAAATGGTGCATTTTCACATTTGCTATTTTACCATTACAATATGAACCCAAAAGAACCGATCTGGAGCCAAGCTGCGGGATTTGGCATGAGAAGTAGCAAGACTGTTAAGCTGCCACACTGTACTGGAACTCAGGCTAAAAAGGATAACATGTTGAGGTTTTCGTCTAGTCGTCTAAGGAGCGTATTGTGGGAGATTTGCAGTGTATTATCCCATTCTGCTTACAAATTAAATGACATTCGAAGCTCTATTGCTCCTCTGCTCGTCTCCTTTTACGTGTGAACTGCAGCTGGCCACGTCACTGTACCATCTGACCGGCCAGTGCTGTCCAGGTTAAATGCGCCGGTAAGGCTGTTGTCCCGTATCATCGCTAATGTGCGCGTAACGCAGAGCACAAAACGTACACTTGTTATCGTACTTGACAATACTCGAGACAGCTTGGCTGCAGTCCCACGTGAAACGGAAATCCAACGAGGTTCCAGCAAACGCGGAAGAATACATAGTGAAATGTTTACATCAGGTTTGCCGGCCTCTGTGGCCGAGAGGTTGTAGGTGCTTCAGTCCGGAACCGCGCTGCCGCTACGGTCGCAGGTTCGAATCTGCCTCGGCTATGGATGTGTGTGATGTCCTTAGGTTAATTAGCTTTAAGTAGTTCTAAGTCTAGGGGACTGATGACCTCAGATGTTAAGTCCCATAGGGACCATTTTTTTTACATCAGGTTTATTCTTATGATGAACGGATTGTACACCACGCTTGCAGGGTGCGACATCACAAGTGTCTCACAACTTCCATACCCAGGCGAACGATGTTAGCCTCACAGGGAAGCTGTTCAAAGCGACAACCGCCATTCAGAAGGGAACCTGAGTCCCCCCACAGGCAGCACACGTCGACTCGCCTCTGGTATTACCTCCTCTCTTTTGCCCAAAGTGGAGACTGTACTAGTTAATGGATTACATTAACAAGGGAACCTCCCCGTCGCACCCCCTTCAGATTTAGTTATAAGTTGGCACAGTGGATAGGCCTTGAAAAACTGAACACAGATCAATCGAGAAAACAGGAAGAAGTTGTGTGGAACTATGGAAAAAATAAGCAAACTATATAAACTGAGAAGTCCATGTGCAAGATAGGCAATATCAAGGACATGTGAGCTCAGGAGCGCCATGGTCCCGTGGTTAGCGTGAGCAGCGGCGGAACGAGAGGTCCTTGGTTCAAGGCTACCTTCGAGTGAAAAATTTAATTTTTTGTTTGCAGACAATTATGTTATATCCTAGCCAGTAATGCCAACCGAGCCCGCTGCCAAAAGGTTGGCAGCATCAAAGTCCGGACGCCGTCCGCATAAGCAGCGCCAGCGAGACACGAAATCGCCGCAAGTCTGCGCGCGCCACCGCTGGCTTCTGGCTTCTTAAGCGCTGGAGTCGCGAGCGCTAGGACAGTTCTGTATTCGCCGCTCAGTTGTATACTCGCCACCGATTTGTGTACTTGCTAGTCAGTTGTGTGTTCATCGCAGCAGAGTTGTTGTTTGTCGTCAGCCGACGCTGACCTAGCCGCTCCGACTCGAACTAGGCAGATTTCTGTAGACACGGAGTTCACTACTGTGTTTCTGTATCTTCGTTAATAAAGATAAGTACCGACTTTTATTTAATCCGAGTGTTTGGGTTTTCATCTTTCTGTTCACTGTTCCAGCGGACCGGTCGGTCCGCTATTAAAAGTGTGGCGGTGACTTCGTAAGCCGTTTCTACAGCGAAGTGTTTGTCGCTACGAACGCCGCCACAAAAAATTATTATCTGTCCGCCCGTCCGTCCGATGTGAGGTAACTGCGCCGTAGTATTGGGACGCTACACCTAAACCGAAAATTTTGAAAACGTTAAAAACATATGTTTTGACAGAGCACAGGGAAAACTGTGCGACTGTGAAACTGTTGCATTCATTTGTTGCAGTTTACGTGACAAACTTTTATGTTTTCATCACTCTTTTGGGAGTTATTATCACATCCACAAGGAAACCTCAATCGGGCAAGGTAGAAGAATCTTTTTACCTATTCGCCAAGTGTACAAGTTAGGTGAGTCGACAACATATTCCTGTCATGTGACGCACATGCCGTCACCAGTGTCGTATAGAATATATCAGACGTGTTTTCTTGTGGAGGAGTCGGTTGACCTATGACCTTGCGATCAAAGCCGGCACGGTAACTCAGCGTGTTCGTTCAGAGGGTTAGCTGCCCTCTGTAATAAAAAAACTGAGTTAATGGATCAACAACGAACTAAAAAGGGTATCTTGCGACGTCCGCACCGAGCAGATGAAACGAACAAAAACGAACAAAATGGGATTAAAAAAAAATTGGAGAGGCAGGTCCTTTCGTCTACTAATCGCACGGTTTTGCGGTGCGGTCGCAAAACACAGACACTAAACTTATTACAGTGAACAGAGACGTCAATGAACGAACGGACAGATCATCATAACTTTGCGAAAATAAAAAAAAGTAAACTTTTCACTCGAGGGAAGACTTGAACCAAGGAGCTCTGGTTTCACAGTTGCACACCTAACCACGGGACCACGGCGCTCATAAGTTTGCATCATCCTTGATGTTGCTTATCTTGCGCATGGGCTACTTCAAATGGTTCAAATGGCTCTGAGCACTATGGGACTCAACATCTTAGGTCATAAGTCCCCTAGAACTTAGAACTACTTAAACCTGACTAACCTAAGGACATCACACACACCCATGCCCGAGGCAGGATTCGAACCTGCGACCATAGCAATCCCGTGGTTCCGGACTGCAGCGCCAGAACCGCTAGACCACCGCGGCCGGCATGGGCTACTCAGTTTGTAAATTTTGCTTATTTTTTCCATAGTTCCACACAACTTCTTCCTGTATTCTCGATTGATCTGTGTTCAGTTTTTCAAGGCCTATCCACTGTGCCAACTTAAAACTAAATCTGAGGGGAGTGCGATGGGGAGGTTCCCTTGTAAGTGGCGGGTTGACATGGAGCTTATTACACGATTATATCGAAACCTGCATAACCACTGAATCCTCACATCCCTGGCCGGACAGCACGGGGCAGCTAATCGACTACTCAGTCGCACACACTGTCACGGATCAGGGCTACCACTAAAGGTGCAACGTGTAGGGGACAGGGTTGTGACTGGGCCATGGTGTGGACCACTCTTCCACAGGTCTGCCGCCACTGCGTGTTCGTTTTAACATATAGTCTCAAGTGCGGCATTGTGACAAAAACTTACTTGATTGAGAAGTAGCGGCTCCGGTGTCGTAAACTGACATACGGCCGGGAGAGTGGTGAGCTCACCACATGCACCTCCACATCCGCATCCAGTGACGCCTGTGGGCTAGAGATGGGCAAACCTGTTCTTTTCAGAGATCGGATCAGAACTCCCTGAAATGAATTAGCTCTTTTTCATGACTCACCACTCATTCAGAATAGAAAATAAATGGAAGGCACATTGCCCTTTAAACTTGGTTTATTCCAGTAATATACCTGTATTTTGATCTTATTTGATCCTATTTTGAAGTAACACAGATAATGAGTAAGAATTTTGTATTGTTTATTGAAATTTCCACGATATGACAAAGTTTTTGATTATTGATTTATTTTGCACTATAGTGGTTTTTTGGGTGATCGGAAGATGTTGTAACTTGAGCTTTACATTAACAATATATTTGCCAATAATGTATTAAAATTTCATTAACCTCATACAAATACATCACAAGCCATATATTTTAAAGTGAACGTTTCCTTCCGAAGACGCCTAAAATCGCAAAATCCGTACCAGAATAAGAAAAAAAATATAAATTTGACTGTAAAACGAAAGTGCTGCATATAGCCTTACGCAGAATAAAACAAGGAAAATATTGGTGTATCACATTTTGCGATACGTTTATCGGTTCGCTCGTAATTAAAGCGTAAATTCGAGTGCCCATAATAAAAATCCTATAGTAAGAGGAGTCGTCAGGAACCTAATCTGATCAGTTTAAACAAATAAAAATAAAATAAAAACGAATGATGTATAGATAACATAATAATGTAATATACATAGCGGTATTACTGCGAACAACAATATCCAGTAGAGACGAACTCCGATGCAGAAGCACTGAGTCGAGCAGGTCGAGCCGCGAGCTGTATTACTGCGTGAGCTAAGACCGCAGAGACCAGAGTGACACCTGAGTTGCTTTGCTCAACGCTCTGGCTAGAGTCGAGAACGGTGGGGTGAGCATTGAGCGGGCGAGTTCTGAGGGTGGGGGGAGCGGTGAACGGCCACCACTCACCCGCTCCGAGACAAATATCCGTTCCCTTGCGAGCAGGTTGTTGCAAGTAGTTCCTATGTTATCCGCTAGGTGGCTCTCTGTCCTGTTGCTCGCATCAACTGCCTAGAGGGCAGGACGTGCGACTGAAACGATCGCCGACAGAGTGCGATGCGAAGTTAAGCTGCGCCAGACACTGCACGCGGCAGACGACGCACAGAGACGGCACGGCATATGTGAAACACAAAATCCAATGGGGCACTGCACAATGCAGGCAGCCAAGGTAGAAGCAGGGCAGAGGCCGGCGCTGGCTGTGTTGTGTGGCGTGCAGTGTGCTGTGACCAGCAGAGGCGCTGCTGATATGCTCCATCTCTCTCTCTCTCTCTCTCTCTCTCTCTCTCTCTCTGCTGAGGGAAACGTTTGGAGCTACCGTTCTTTTTTTCTGAATCACTGATTGTTCACTCCTTTGAAAGATTCAACTCTATGAATCAGTTCAAGAGCGGATCCCCCATCTCTACTGTGGGCTGAAGGTGGCACGGCGGCCGGCCGGAATAGTTGGGCGTTTTCGGGCGGAGTTTATCTTTCTTGCCACCCTGTTCTGAGTAAGGCTACCAAGAAAATTATATGTGCGGCCACTGCGTGGGGTGGAATTTAACATACAGATTGTCAACATTTCTATGAATGTCACCTCATCGTGACTGAGCGACCACACGTAGGAACACTGCTACGTCGAATCACTGTTGTAGCCCCAACATGCTGAAGGAAAAAAAAATGTATTTTTCATACCTACACATCCGTCAAAAAAGTTCCAAATTTTACTCCCGCCGTATAAGCGACAGCAACGCAGTAACTACGGCGGCAGCGTGAACTGACAACTGTAAACTACAGACGTGTGGCCGTAGCGTGTCAACGTTGTTGCGTCACAAATCACAATGGACCAACATGTCTAAGACGTTCTCCAGAGTGCTTCAAAGAATAGAAAACTGTGTGCAAAGCGCATCCCGCACACCTAGATTCCCGAACAACATTTCGTGGACGTCTGCAGCGATTTGACCGAAATGTAAAATGCGGGCAATTCCTTCCTGGGACAAATCACCTCAGGTGACGAAAGGTGGTGTCATAAATACGAACCTTCCACAAAACGACGAAGTGCAGAAATTCACATGATGAGTCAACGCTTTGACGACGTAACCGACATTTAATCCAATGTGACGCGCTATGTAAACAGGATCCAAAAGACGAACTTTCCTGACAGCCTGAGCTGGTTGTTATCACGTTTGTACTCAGGTGAGGGGGGGGGGGGGGGAGGGGGAAGACTATATGCAGCACCTGAAGCATTAAAACCGCCATTTTAACTTTTCTCTACTTTTTTAATATTCCTATCTGTGACGCGTTAGGAGTCTGAATAAATTTTCTTAAACTCTAGTTTGTGCTGATGAACAGATTACAAATACGAAATCGTACACCACTTGGAATGAAGGATTGAGTGTAAAGTAAAGAAATACCAGTCATTACTTCAAATAAAGACATCTACCGCTATAAAGCAGTCCCCCTTGCTCCTAATACTTTTTTTTTCCGAACAGCTTACGGTAATGCAGCCTGGTGACATCACCGACAACCACCGATATTTCGGCAGGAGATCATTCTGTCATTTTCAAGGCAAAATTGCTGTAAGTAAGTGGTGTACAATGTAATTAAAAACTTCGGTTTTTAGAGCAATTCCGGGTACAGATGTTATTGTACCATTATACCGGCATTCACCATAATCGATAAACAAGCAGCCAAGTCGTTGCTAGCCTGTTTACAATGACGGTGGCTTTGCAGAAACGAGCTGGCGCAGGAATTACTGGCGTGAGTCACACATGCAGACGCCACCTGTAAACAGCCTTCCGCACTCGCGGCGGCCGTAATCTTCCACAGTGAACTTCCGCCTCGCAGCGGTCGAGGAAAAACATCGCCTCCTCGCCGACTAACAGGCAGCAGGAAGACGCCACCGTCAAATGACGCCACGGCTGTAAAAAGTTGCTGCCCTGGCACCTTCAACAAATTTTATTCTTACTGTGCACAAATCGTCTCGTAACTTCAGTGCACAGATATTCCTGTCGTTTCCTTCACATTACTGCTGACACTTAACGCCAAACAACACGAAGACGATTTTTATGCCGCTATTAAACTCCTTGACGCAAGGAGACGTCTTTTGCAACTTCAGAGTTAGCTCGTCATGTAAACGTAATTCGGACTTGAAGGGACGTTATAAGTTACGGCAAGGAGCGCCAACCGTGCTGAGTTCTTACACATTAGTAAGAAATAATAGACTCTGCGCTACGGTGCGGCTATCAGACAATGAATTAGCTACTACCTTAGTTTATCCGGCCGCCTATCGTGGCTTAGAACGACCTTGTTCAAGGAATAGCTGTTTACACGTAAGTGCTTAACATGCAGCAAACTGAAAGTCATTGGCAAGACTGAGACAATAAATGGAGCGAAAACTGCGGAATACAAAACGAACTTAAGCGGACTGTCATCAGTTGGGAATGCCTTAGACCTCAGCGACTACAGCTAAAGCGGTCCTATCCTCTTAAAATTTTCCTTAAATTCTTAAGGAACATGCCTGGACGGTTCTTCTGGAAAGGACTCCGTCGATTTCCTGTCACGAGTGCAATCCGAGTTTGAGTCGATAGACACTGCTTACACCACGCTTGTCCGCCCTATCCTGGACTATTACTGTGCGGTGTGGGGTCCGTATCAGGTGGGACTAATGGATGACATCGAGAAAGTTCAAATGAGGGCAGCTCGTTTCTTATTATCGCGAAATAGGGGAGATAGTGCCACACACACGATACGTGGCAATCATTGAAGCAAAGGCGTTTTTCGCTGCGACGGGATCTCCTCATGAAATTTCAATCACTAGTTTTCTCCTCCGATTGCGAAAACATTATGCTGGCACCCGCTTACATTGGGAGAAATGATTATCACGATAAAATAAGAGAAATCAGGCTCGCACAGAAAAATTTAAATGCTTGTCTTTCCCGCGCGCTGTTCGAGAGTGGAACGGTAGAGAGACAGGTTGAAGGTGGTTCACTGAACCCTTTGCCAGGCACTTTATTGTGAATAGCAGAGTAATCACGTAGACGCAGACGTTGTGTATTTTTCCCCTTAACTGAGTACTCGTCCCAGGAACTCCATTACCATCAAATTCGATCACTTGCTGATGTGGCCTCTTTCAGTCGGCATGCAACGTAGGATCCCAGCAGCTTCTTCCATTTCTAACGATCTTGAGGTTGAAACTTCCTGGCAGATTAAAACTGTGTGCCCGACCGAGACTCGAACTCGGGACCTTTGCCTTTCGCGGGCAAGTGCTCTACCATCTGAGCTACCGAAGCACGACTCACGTCCGGCACTCACAGCTTTGCTTCTGCCAGTACCTCGTCTCCTACCTTCCAAACTTTACAGAAGTTCTCCTGCGAACCTTGCAGAACTAGCACTCCTGAAAGGAAGGATATTGCGGAGACATGGCTTAGCCACAACCTGGGGGATGTTTCCAGAATGAGATTTTCACTCTGCAGCGGAGTGTGCGCTGATATGACACTTCCTGGCAGATTAAAACTGTGTGCCCGACCGAGACTCGAACTCGGGACCTTTGCCTTTCGCGGGCAAGTGCTCTACCATCTGAGCTACCGAAGCACGACTCACGTCCGGTACTCACAGCTTTACTTCTGCCAGTACCTCGTACCTGCAGAGAGAAAATCTAATTCTGGAAACATCCCCCAGGCTGTGGCTAAGCCATGTCTCCGCAATATCCTTTCTTTCAGGAGTGCTAGTTGTGCAAGGTTCGCAGGAGAGCTTCTGTAAAGTTTGGAAGGTAGGAGACGAGGTACTGGCAGAATTAAAGCTGTGAGTACCGGACGTGAGTCGTGCTTCGGTAGCTCAGATGGTAGAGCACTTACCCGCGAAAGGCAAAGGTCCCGAGTTCGAGTCTCGGTCGGGCACACAGTTTTAATCTGCCAGGAAGTTTCATATCAGCGCACACTCCGCTGCAGAGTGAAAATCTCATTCTGGATCTTGAGGTTCCTGCTGCCAATTCAGTCCAGCTGTCTAAGTATCTTTAAGTCTCTGTCCCATGGTCTCCCCTTGGTCTTTTTCGGTAAATTGGTCTCCTACCTCATACTTGTTTTGAATACTGCCATCTTTTCGTGACCAGCCCAATACCATTTCTAGGCTTTCACTCCTTCCATTATGCCACTGACTTTTGTTATCCTTCTAATATCAGCTGCTTCCTTTCTGTTTTTGTGTAGCCCAACATCGATCTTTCAAATGGTTCAAATGGCTCTGAGCACTATGGGACTTAACTTCTGAGGTCATCAGTCCCCTAGAACTTAGAACTACTTAAAGCTAAGTAACCTAAGGACATCACACACATCCATGCCCGAGGCAGGATTCGAACCTACGATCGTAGCGGTCGCGCGGTTCCTGAATGTAGCGCCGAGAACCGCTCGGCCACTCCAGGTGGCATCGATCTTTCCATTCCTCTTTGGGTTACTACTAGTTTGCTCACAAACAATTCATTTAATATCTGTACCTCAAAGCCGTAAGTTATTACTGGCAGTATACATGAGTCAAAAACTATTTTCTTCAGCTCAGCCGACATCTTAGCCTCCGAAAATAAAAAATATCTTCCATAAGCTCACCAGACGAATTTCATACATCGAAATATTTCCTATTTTAGGTCTCCTTTCATAATTACAAACTGACCCAGACAGCCATCATACACGACTCTTCGCAGTTGCGTACTCTCAAGAAATATGTTTCTGTCCAGTGTCCATTCATTCATCATGCTATCGGATTTTATGGCAGTCCATTGTGAGATCAATTTCAGAGTAGGCTCACGCAAGTTCGCTAACCAATATCTCAAACACCCTTATACTAACAATTTTTCACAGTCAGCCAATCAAAATGAGTAAGCTGAACTCAACTTTATAAAACACTGTATAATTTCTATCCATTCCAACGTATCTCCTAAAGTGTAGGTGATAGATGTAGTTCGTACTGCAATTTACTTTGAACCCAGTAAGTTACAAAAAGACTTGCAACTTCGTAGGCTTTCCCGGCGTAATAAGTCATGAAAGTGTCTTTGGGTTTGCTGCCGGATCCTAAAAACAACTCGATTCAATAATTCGGCGATCCAACTGTTCGCTATCTTCAGGAGAACGCTGCTGCTTAGTCCCGCTGAGAACTTCTGGACTCAGCAGCAACAGTTTTCTTCTGAAGATGGCGGACAGCTGGATCACCGAAATATTGAATCGAGTTGATTTTAGAATCCAGCAGCAAACCCGAAAAGACTTTCAAGACTAGAAGAAGACTTACTTTAATCACGAGGCAATGTTCCTTGGTACGTAGGTATGAGCATCGCCATACAGAAACACGGAATATCCGGTTCTAGAACTGCCACAGTGTTCTAAGCATGTATTCGCTGAACAACATCCACGTGTACAACCATAAGCCACCTTACGGTGTGTGGAAGAGGGCACTTTCGATACGACTATCAACTGTCTTCTTGCCCGTACTACATCTACATACTCCGCAAACCACCTAATGGTGTGTGGTGGAGGGTACTTTCGGTACCACTATCCGATTCCTCCAAACCTGTCTCACTCTCGAATAGTGGGTGGGAAGAATGATTGTCGGTAAGTCTCTGTACTGGCTCTAATTTCTCGAATTTTCTCCTCGTGGTCAGTACGCCAGATGTATGTGGGCGGAAGTAATACGTTGTCTGACTCCTCCTGAAAAGTGCTGTCCCGAAATTTCAATAGTAAATATCCCCGTGATGCACAACGCCTCTCTCGTAACGTCTGCCAGTGCAGTTTCTTTAGCACAGGGGCGGGCAAACGTTGCACGCGGTTCTCATGAGCGCACAGCGCTGCAATTGTGCTGCTCGCTTGCAATCGTCGACTGGGGCAGTGGCGACAGCCGGCAGGTTGCGGCAGTGTAGTACCAGGCTAAGCTGCGGACTAGAGATGGGCAAACTGAAACACTTAACTGTTTCGAAACAAATGAAACAGTACAATGTAATGTTTCGATACGCTGTTTCGAAACAGTGAAACAGTTTGTGTTTTGTAATCTAATAAACGTACACATTTAATCATCTTGAATGTCTACTGTATAAGTATGTCCATATAAACATAAGTGAGGTGCGAGAGCGCTAATCATTTCGCAGAAAGTGTGAAACTATCACCTGGGCGTCTTGGCAGTTTCGTATTTCTGCAGCAAATGCGCTGCTTTCGTGTTGTGTGACTTTCATACTTTTCAATTGGCTGAGGTCAGCCATAGCTGAAGACAGAAGAACCACCACGAACGGAACTGGAGGTAGGAGCAAACTGCAGAAACAACGGATATGCTACTGTGATTCCCACATTCCGTTAGTATGGGTAATATACCCATCCTGCTAATTTCCATGCACACAAAGGGAATCATTGTGGATAATAGGCACAGTGACTATAGACTCACAAATAACGCCAAATAATTCGAATAAATAACAACATAGAACAGAAAAAAATTTTGTCTTTCAAGGTGTTTCGAACCTTTACTATAAAGTCACCATGCTTCCCAGCCCTTCCCGTTCACCATTACACTATCAGTGATATGTCAAACAGATTGCTTGCAACTATACCTAGATCAAATTTATGTATGTGTCTAATAACTGTCACTCTAAGCCTTTTTTTATTCAAAATGTCGTAGGCTTACTTGCGTTTCTTAATACGATTACTGTACATGAAAAGAGAAGCGTATGTTATTAAAAAAAGTGTAATTTAATCGAATGATTTTCACATATTTATTATTTTGAATGGGAATAGGATGCGTTGTTTCATTGTTTGGTTAGTGTTTATAAAGCAGATGTTACGCCATTTCGTAATAGGACAGTCAGCTAGAAACGAAGCTTTATTTTCGGATATCTTAAGCTTCATTCTATTGCTTGTCAAAAAGAATTCGACACTCTTGAAAGTGTTTCAATGAAGTGTTATGTTGTGTTTCAGTATCTGTGCCGAGCCCGAATCTCGTACGACACAGAGCGGAATGAGACATCACTGTTTCGATACAATTAGTCCGTTCCAAGCGCAGGTGGACTGAAACAGCCTTATTTTGAAACAACGATACAGTTTCTGTGTCTGGCTCGAGATCGAATTGGTGCGGTTATCCGAAACAGGGGCGGAACGAAACACCACTGTTTCGAAACAGTGAACCACAGGCGTTCCGAAACACTGAAACAGTTCGACGTATCGATACACTGTATCGAAACATAGAAACAGTGGCCAAGTCTACCGCGGACGTTGATGCGTAGCGACCACTACGTAGTCAACGTTGTGTTTCAAGAAACGGAAAATGCAGAGTGAAATGGGAGAATCACTTTTTCTTTGTGCAAAAACGTGAAAATTCAAAATGTTTAATATGTGGCAGTATTCTCGCTGGTCAGCGGAAGTTTAGTATTGAAGGCCATTATAACAAATTTCACAAGGACGAGTACAATTTATTGTCGGATTCTGAGCGGATGGGGAAATTGACTGAGCTTAAGAAGAGCGATCTGACGATACTAGATGAATCTGTCGTAGTTGCTGTGGTCACGAGAGATCTGCGACTTCCTTTCGTCATGTCTCTCATGTAACTGATTTAACATTTTATGGAGCACCGTTTTCAGTTTTTCAGGACGACAACAATAATAGCCCAGCGGTACGAGCTTAATATAGCGAGAGCTGGAAAACCATTTGCTGAATTAGTAAGTGTCGGTTAAGAGCAAACATCAGTGATGAAAATTTAAGTAACTGCTTGCGTTTGTCTGTATGCAGAAATTTTGTTCCACTCCACCTGTGATAATTAAATAAAACGTATCTTAGGTAATAGGTACTCTTTCAAACCATGATATTTTTCAAGCACTACTACTACTAATCTTATTCCTACATTCAATGAAGCAAGTTAGGAAACAAAACGCATTGCAGAGGAAGGAGCGGACAGAAGGTATGGTGGGGAGGGGAGATAAGCGGGTGGCCAGCTTGCCCCTGTGTGCACGCAGAACACCTGTTAACTGCACGCGTGCAAGTGCACCGCACACGTGCAGGATTCCTGCCCGCCCCTGGTTTAGCATCTCCGTAACGCTCTCTCGCCAGCTAAATGATCCCGTGACGAAACGCGCCGCTCTTCGTCGAGGGATCCCAGATAGATGAACAGTACTCGAGTATCGGACAAACAAGCGTCTTATAAGCCATTTCTTTCTGAATGAGTTACATTTCCTTAAGATTCTTCCAATGAATCTGCGTCTTGTGCCTGTTTTTCCCACTATCTGTTTTATATGGTCATTCCACTTAAAGTCGCTCTGGATAGTTACGCCTAGATATTTTACGGCAGACGCTGTCTCCAGCTGTTTGTCATCAATAGTGTAGCTGAACAGTAATGGATTTCTTTTCGTATGTTTGCGCAGTATGTTACATTTATTTACACCCAGGGTCAACTGCCAGAGTCTGCACCATTCATCAATTCACTGTACGTCGTTCTGCAAATTCTTACTATCTTCTGGTGTTGCTACTTTGGTATGAACAACTGCATCATCTGCGAATAGCCTGTAAGGAAAAAGCGCCTGTCGGCAAATCTTCCGTATGAGCTCTAATTTCTTTTATTTCCTCGCCGTGGCCATTCCACGAGACGTATGCAGGGTAGTAACATGCCGCTCCTCTCTTCCTGGAACGTACCCCTCGAAATGTCGGCAGTAAACGTTTGCTAAAGGAGCGTTCCTCTCTCTCTCTCTCTCTCTCTCTCTCGTGCGTGTGTGATAAGCTCTATCAGGTAAGGGTCCCGAATTGAGGAGCAATACTCAACAATAGGACGAACAAGTATTTTGTAAGTCACTCCTTTCGTGATTTCTTACGTCAACTGAAACAAATTCTTCGAAACCAAATCAGGATAAGGACGTACGGCGTAGAGACAGAGGAATAAGTGGAAGAGGTGCAGCCGCAAAGCACCACACACGGTTGTAACGCCTTGTAATATTTCTGGCTTTGCAGCCATCATACTCAGGAACAAGAAGCTCTTCTTAGAGCAGTTGAGAAGGCAGCAGCGGCAAGATGACGTACTGTGGTGTGAGGTACCGATGACAGGTGGTTTGTTCGGTACGGGTACCGTGAGAAAGACCATCTAAAATGTGGTCCTTCTGCGCGATTGCTGCGTTCGGAAGTTGTGCGCCACAATAATAATCTTCTCTTGTTAATATTAGAAAAGCTAAACAGCTTATTTACTTGCATTTCATATTAAAGCATCTCTCAATAGCGTTCTATCATTGCATTATTTCACAAGTATTAACAATCAGCAGAATAATAATTGTTGCTAAACGAAAAGGCAGACGAAGCACTTCGCACATCTTCGGATCGCACCTAACTTGGATGGCGGGCAAAGTGGTTCGGCTGTGAGATCAGAGCTGGTTCAGCAGTTTCGGAGGATAGACGTGTTGTCTGCCGTGGTCTGTGTCAGTTAAGATCTGATTAGTAATTTCTGGTTATTTGGGCATGGAGTTGAGAATAGTGTGATAGTAATTACGGAAATACGCAGTTCATTATTTTGTTGCAAAATGTGTAAAGAAACTGGTTCTCTACTTCTAAAAAAAACCTTTTAAATAATAAAACATGACCTATACAAGGAATCTGATTACCCCTGTTAGTCATGGACGGAAAAGAAAAAAATAAATTAGGTAATTCAGTACAATTATTATACAGATGCGATAAAACACTTTAACGGAGACCAAATGAACAATTAAGTCAATATAGTTTCAGTGAACTTGCAAAAGTAAAAACAAATTATTGTAGGGGCCTACATAGACATCGCGCATCTGCTAGATGCCCACGAAATACGTAACTTTGTTTTGAAGCTGACAGCCAATGAGAAAATAGGTGCAGTTGTCAAGCAGAAATGGCGGACAGCACCAGCAGGTAATATACGTAATTTTATGGTAGCTAACTTTTTCTACATAAAAAATAAAATATGTACTCCCTCCAAAAGAAGTTACAAACAAACATTAAAACAAAATTATAATGAGCAGCAAAATGTCTGAGAAGAATTTTGAAAGAAAATTATTAATTGACCTTTAGTTTGGCGGGTTTTCAACACTGTCAACAAGACGAAATAATGGAAATAATATTTACTGGAACTAAACAAAACTGAGATATTGTGACAGTATTTTTAAAATAGATAATTTAACTGCAATTGTCTTTAATTTTGAAATGAGAGAGAGCTTAATAATTTTCTTTTAATGTCTTAACTGTTGCTGCAGGCAGTGCGATGACGTCAGCGGTGGTTCGTGTCGTGAAGATAATGATGGATCCTCCTGTTTCATTAATATTCCAGTTACGGCGGTGGTCCACGTCTCCGTTGTAGTCGAATCAGCTGGCAGCACTGGCGTGATAATAATAGTTCCAGTGTGTGCGTTGTCGTTACGCGCGCGACGTTTTATTATTAAAAGTTTATTAATCACGCGGTGCGGGTAGGTCGGAATTATGCAATGCCTTTAGTATTAACGATATATAGCCGGTTAATGCCAATACTTCGCACAGTTCTTTCACCGTGTTTCCACAGGAAAACAGTCACATGTGTTTATCACTATAACAGTCCGTTAAACATCAGTTCAATTTACGTCGTCGTCTTTAAAACGGCTTGGACGATATAGTAAATGTTTCTTGTTCAAATCACAGCATTGTTCTTTTACTTAACATTTTGGTTTGTTCCACTTTCACGCAATTCTAACAGTTTGAGTCTCCACACGACAATGGTGTCTGATTCATCGCTAATTGCCACAAGTTCACACAGTTTGAAAAATCGTCACCGCAAACACTCGTTATACTTTTAAGGTTTTACTGTTCACTTAATAATGCACGATCTCCTATTAAGACAGCGGACGCACTGTAATTAATTGTTCCTCCGCGTATCACCGTCTTTCACGCCGAACTTTTCAACGTTTTTTCACCCGCGAACCAGCCACGATACACAACTCGCACGCTCTCTATCGACAATCGTTCGCTCTCTCTCTGAAACAGTACTTCTCCTAGCCAAACCAAAGATTTACAAAGCATACAGAACCAGAACATTCATATTCGTACAGGCCGGCCGCGGTGGTCTAGCGGTTCTAGGCGCCCAGTCCGGAGCCGCGCGACTGCTACGGTCGCAGGTTCGAATCCTGCCTCGGGCATGGATGTGTGTGATGTCCTTAGGTTAGTTAGGTTTAAGTAGTTCTAAGTTCTAGGGGACTGATGACCACAGATGTTAAGTCCCATAGTGCTCACAGCCATTTTTTTCATATTCGTACAATATAAAATATAAAACAGTAGCAAAATGAAAGAAGAAACAATGTGACGTATTAACAAATAAAGAATAGTTGAGATAAATGATACATACGTACTATGACAAGGTAATGCACAAAAGAAAAAAAAATATTATCTACTTTCGGGGAAAGCAATTAATTGTGAGTCTGGAATGGAATGTAACTGTGCAGTTTCTCGTGTCGTCCTAATAAAAATCGAGTGGCATACCGTATAAACATACTAATTGGAAATTTAATTATTTCTAAAATACAGGTCGGCCGGAGTGGCCAAGCGGTTCTAGGCGCTACAGTCTGGAACCGCGTAACCGCTACAGTCGCAGGATCGAATCCTGCCTCGGGCATGGATGTGTGCGATGTCCTTAGGTTAGTTAGGTTTAAGTAGTTCTAAGCTCTAGGGCACTGATGACATCAGCAGTTAAGTCCCATAGTGCTCAGAGCCATTTGAACCTTCTAAAACACCTGTTTCTCGCTAAGAGTTTATTACAGCTTCAAGACAACTGATTCACTACGTGCTGTTTGATGCGCAGAGGCAACAACTGTAGAAGACTGCAGGTTGGTAAACATTAATAAGAACTTATCCATTCCAATGAAATTGAAGAAATGTATGATGAGATAAGAGAAATTATTCAGATAGTGAAGGGAGACGAAAATTTAATATGACTGGAATTCGACAGTAGGAAAAGGAAGAGAAGGAAACGTAGTAGGTGAATATGGATTTTGGGGGGGGGGGGGGGGAAATGAAAGAGGAAGTCGGAAGTCGCCTGGTAGAATTTTGCACAGAGCATAACGGAACCATAGCTAACACTTGCTTCAAGAATCATGAAAGAAGGTTGTATACATGGAAGAAGGCTGGAGATACTAAAAGGTTTCAGATAGATTATATAATGGTAAGACAGAGATTTAGGAACCGGATTTTAAATTGTAGGACATTTCCAGGGGCAGATGTGGACTCTGACCACAATCTATTGGTTATGAACTGTAAATAAAAAACTGAAGAAACTGCAAAAAGGTGGAAATTTAAGGAGATGGGACCTGGATAAACTGAAAGAACCAGAGGTTGTACAGAGTTTCAGGGAGAGCATGAGGGAACAATTGACAGGAATGGGGGAAAGAAATACAGTAGAAGAAGAATGGGTAGCATTGAGGAATGAAATAGTGAAGGCAGCAGAGAATCAAGTAGGTAAAAAGACGAGGGCTAGTGCAAATCCTTGGGTAACAGAAGAAATATTGAATTTAATTGATGGAAGAAGAAAATATAAAAATGCAGTAAATGAAGCAGGCAAAAAGGAATACAAACATCTCAAAAATAAGATCGACAGGAAGTGCAAAATGGCCAAGCAGGAATGACTAGAGTACAAATGTAAGGATGTAGAGGCTTATCTCACTAGGGGTAAGATAGATACTGCCTACAGGAAAATTAAAGAGACCTTTGGAGAAAAGAGAACCACTTGCATTAATATCAAGAGCTCAGTTGGAAACCCAGTTCTAAGCAAAGAAGGGGAAGCAGAAAGGTGGAAGGAGTATATAGGGGGTATATACAAGGGCGATGTACTTGAGGACAATATTATGGAAATGGAAGAGAATGTAGATGAAGATGAAATGAGAGATATGATACTGCGTGAAGAGTTTGACAGAGCGCTGAAAGACCTAAGTCGAAACAAGGCCCTGGGAGTAGACAACATTCCATTAGCACTACTGACAGCTTTGGGAGAGCCAGTCCTGACAAAACTCTACCATCTGGTGAGCAAGATGTATGAGACAGGCGAAATTCCTTCAGACTTCATGAAGAATATAATAATTTCAATCCCAAAGAAAGCAGGGGTTGACAGATTTGAAATTTACTGAACTATCAGTTTAATAAGTCACGGCTGCAAAATACTAACGAGAATTGTTTACAGACGAATGGAAAAACTGGTAGAAGCCGACCTCGGGGAAGATCATTTTGGATTCCGTATAAATATTGGAACACGTGAGGCATACTGACCCTACGACTTATATTAAAAAGTAGATTAAAGAAAGGCAAACCTACGTTTCTAGCATTTGTAGACTTAGAGAAGGCTTTGGCAACGTTGACTGGAATAATCTTTCAAATTCTGAAGGTGGCAGGGGTAAAATACAGAGAGCGAAAGGCTATTTACAATTTGTACAGAAAGCAGATGGCAGAATCGAGGGGCATGAAAGGGAAGCAGTGGTTGGGAAGGGAGTGAGACAGAGTTGTAGCCTCTCCCCGATGTTATTCAATCTGTATATTGAGCAAGCAGTAAAGGAAACAAAAGAAAAATTCAGAGTAGGAATTAAAATCCATGGAGAATTAATAAAAACTTCGAGGTTCGCCGATGACATTGTAATTCTGTCAGAGACAGCAAATGACTTGGAAGAGCAGTTGAACGGAATGGAGAGTGTCTTGAGAGGAGGATATAAGATGAACATCAACAAAAGCAAAACGAGGATAATGGAATGTAGTCGAGTAAACTCGGGTGATGCTGTGATGCTGAGGGAATTAGATTAGGAAATGAGACACTTAAAGTAGTAAAGCAGTTTTGCTATTTGGGGAGCAAAATAACTGATGATGGTCGAAGTAGAGAGGATATAAAACGTAGACTGGCAATGGCAAGGAAAGCGTTTCTGAAGAAGAGAAATTTGTTAACATAGATTCAAGTGTCAGGAAGTCGTTTCTGAAAGTATTTGTATGGTGTGTGGCCATGTATGGAAGTGAAAATGGACGATAAATAGCTTGGACAAGAAGAGAATAGAAGCTTTCAAAATGTGGTGTTACAGAAGAATGCTGAAGATTAGGTGGGTAGATCAAAAAAATCAAGTGGCTCTGAGCACTATGGGACTTAACATCTATGGTCATCAGTCCCCTAGAACTTAGAACTACTTAAACCTAACTAACCTAAGGACATCACACAACACCCAGTCATCACGAGGCAGAGAAATGGGTAGATCACATAACTAATGAGGAGGTATTGAATAGAATTGGGGAGAAGAGGAGTTTGTGGCACAACTTGACCAGAAGAAGGGATCGGTTGGTAGGACACGTTCTGAGGTATGAAGGTATCACCAATTTAGTATTGGAGGGCATCGTGGAGGTAAAAATCGTAGAGGGAGACCAAGAGATGAGTACACTAAACAGAGTCTGAAGGATGTAGGCTGCAGTACGTACTGGGAGATGAAGCAGCTTGCATAAGATAGAGTAGCATGGAGAGCTGCATCAAACCAGTCTCAGGACTGGAGACCACAACAACAACAACAACAACAACAACAACATCCATTCCACTCAGAGCGGTGGAGGCAAATAGGCACCTCGCGTGTACTGCAGTCTTACTACAAATGATATCAGTGACAGAGGAGGTATGAAGGAGAGAAACTGTCGAGGAAAGGGGTTTATCTCACACACGTATACATTCATTCTCCCTCTCTCTCTCTTCTCTTTTCTCTCTTTCAGCTTGTCGTAGCCTCCACGCGACGCTGGGATCGCCGAAAATTTTCCTAGATCACACGTCGCTCTCTGAGAACCACACAGTCTCCCGTAACTAATCACTCCGCGAATAACCCATTCACGGCTGCACGTTAAGCGCTCTCTCCGTCTGGTCACGAAAATGGAATCCTATCGCACTTTTACGTCACGAAAAGACCATCATAAGAAATAGAGAGTAATTGCAGTCTACACCTGGGCTTTCCGTCAGTAGTTGCCCGGCCATCACGTACAGGTGGAACAGTGGCGACAGATGGAGAGGAATCAGAATTAGCGGAGTGTGGAAGTAGTTGCAGAGGTAGCCTCAGCGATCAGTGCCGGAACAGATGAACGCTTCGGTCACGTGGGAGAGATGCCGTCAGGTACAGCGCCCAAGGACGCAAGCGGCACGACGGGATGGGTTAGCATCCTCTAGCTAAGCACGATGCTTACGCGAGCTTAGACAATTTTATAATTATAAGCGCAGTTCCTGTAATACTTCCCGTTTTACAGTACTGGGGAAAATTGTTACACCATGAAATAAGGATGGGACGGTATGAAGCTGATAACAAACGCACTACTACAGATACTAATGTAATTACCGCAGGCAGCTACTTACGTTTTATGTTCTTCATTTACAATGCATAACTAATTTCGAGTGGCTGACAACTAATTTTCAGATGCTGTGGATTTGTGTTAATATAATTATTGTAATGAACGTATCGGCCTTAGCGAATCATATAGGAATAATCGCTGAAAATGCCGATGACCTGAAAATTCTGACAAACTATTTCAAAAAGCTAACGATGTTGCATTAGAGGTGAATGACGTGAAAACAAAATTCATGAGGTAGAAATAAATTACAAGACAAGAGGGGACCGTACAGATTAATGGCCATGTGTTTCAAGAAGCAAAAGAGTCGGGGGTCGGAATGAATAACAGAAATGATGAGAAACAATAAATAGAACCGAGAATAAAATCGGCATTCAGAGCATCACATTCACTAAATAAACTACTATCATCCAAACTTTTATCAAGAGGAGCTAAAATATGGTTATATAAAACCATAATCGCTGCAGTATTACTATATGGAGAAGAAATATGGAGAATTTATTTATTTTATTATTTTTTTATTTGTCGTATCCAAGACATCACTTTTACCAAATCTTAAAGATTACAATAAAGAGAAAACAAAGCAATACAGTACATGGTAGCGAGAGACATGAAGGCTAAATAAAGTAAAATACAAAAACACACAAAACAATGTTCATTTAAAAGAGCTGGTATGATTCTGTCTGGGATTACAATCTTTATATCCCATGCGAAGCCCGGTACGTTGCAGCTTGTACGGCCTTGTCATTTGCTGTTGGTAGGTCGTGTAGCGTGCAAGGTTCGCCAAATTTCCTGCAGATTAGTAGGTGTTGTGGGTCTTGCAGTTCTCCACATTCGTAGAGCTTGTCTGTTCTGATATAGACTATTTCTTCAGGTTTACTTTGCATCTTGGTGCACCCGACCTTAATCTGTTCAAGGCTTTCCAGATCGTGTGTGGAAATTCGAAGCAGTCTGTAGCTTCTTCCCTGGAGCTATTCCCTGGTCCCGAGTTTCGCCACAGTTCTCTTCGACGTGCTTTAGATGGTAAAGGGGTTGGATTAGTCGTATGTAGAAAACTCTTGCTTGATTTAAGTCTTTTATGTTGGGGGTAGTGTCCAAACATTGGATGCCTGGGATCTATTTGTTGTTTTTGTTTCTCGATTTCTGCAACTGTTCTTCTGATGTCTGAGGGGCTATGTACATACGTCGGTACAGCTGGTTTGTGGAAGTTGGGCGGATGCAGCCTGTTGTGACGCGTCCTGTCTCATTCAGCGCTATATTTACTTGTTTTGGTTCAAATGGCTCTGAGCACTATGGGACTTAACTTCTAAGGTCATCAGTCCCCTAGAACTTAGAACTACCTAAACCTAACTAACCTAAGGACATCACACACATCCATGCCCGAGGCAGGATTCGAACCTGCGACCGTAGGGCCGCGCGGGTCCAGACTGTAGCGCCTTTAACCGCTTGGCCACCACGGCCGGCTTGTTATGCATGGGTGGATTTTTGCCACAGAGGCAGCGGAGGTTGTGCTCCCCACCTACTATTTGTAAAAGCTTGCGAACGATGATGTTCCTGCCACTCACTTTCATCTTTGTGTCCAAACAGCGATCCTTGAAGGTGAGAGCGCGGCCGTGTTTGACTCCAAGATGTGTCGCAATGAATCAGAGAAGCGCTGTCCCCTCCAGGTTATGTTTTCTCCTGGTCTCTCTACTGCGTAGGTGAAAAGCGCAGACCCGGGTTTTTGCTGGTTTTGGCCTGAGGTGGTTAACGTCATAGTAGTCAGTCAGATTCTCAAGCACTGTTGTGAGTTTTCTTTCTTCCTCTTCAAATGTTTTGTTCTGAGCAGCAATGACTGTATCATATGCGTAGAAGAAGGGGCGAGCATCTGTACTAATCAGCTGGTCACTGGTGCAGATGTTGCACATTAGTGAGGGGCAGTCCATTTTTCTAGGTCCGCCCTCTGCAGTGTAACAAAGTGGCGTCTGTTTTGCAGCAAGCACTGGATGAATTACGCCAGTCGTAATCCTTCGTGGTGTTATATATTTTTGATATTAACTTATTATTGTTAATGGTGTCACACGCAGCTGTAAGGGTGATAAAAGGTGCACCTGTGATTTGTTTCCGTTCGTAGCCATTTTCTATGTGCTGTGTGAGGTTCAAAATCTGTCCACAGTATGACTCAGGGCAGAACCCTGCTTGTGGTCTACACGCGCGGAGATGCGGTTGAGGGTCTTTCTTTCTAGTACTTTATAAAGCTGGTTGAGGAAGGAAATAGGCCGAAAATTTTTGGGATCTGTGGGGCTCTATCCAGGTTTTGGTATTGCTACTATCTTTGCCTTACGCCAGATCTTGGATATGGAGAAAAGGTAAACATACAGGGAGAAAAACAAAGGTTTTCGAAAATTAAATCCTGCAGAACATATTTGTATCAGTTTATGAGGGAGGAGAACGGCGAAAAAGAATAAACAGAGAGCTCAGGCATTTGTATAATGAGCCAGATATGATTGCGGAAGCCTAGACAAGGAGGCTGATATGGGCTGGGCACATCTATAGCAGAAAAGAACGATCAAGACTGACGGAAGTGTTGGAGAAGAAACCCGCAGGGCGAAGACCTTTGGGCAGACCGAAAATATGATGGAGAAACCAGGTGGCCAAGGATCTTCAGATACTTGGAGCAAGGGAAGACGATACCACGGACAGGGTGCTGTGGAGGACGCTGCTTCACGGGCCCAAAAACCAGCCGCGGTTTGTGGGGCCAGGAGTGTAAGAGTAAACACCGCAACCAGAAACTTTAGGTTGTCGGCGTCGTGTGTTTACAACGTATATTTTCCAGTACGTAACAATTATTCTTCACATGCTCGGAATATATGTACCTCTCTCCCCCTAATGAAAATGGAAATGCATTGTGGCTAGGGCCTCCCGTCGGGTAGACCGTTCGCCTGGTGCAAGACTTTCGAGATGACGCCACTTCGGCGACTTGCATGTCGATGGGGATGAAATGATGATGATGAGGACAACACAACACCCAGTCGCTGAGCGCATAAATCTCCGACCCAGCCGGGAACCGAACCCGGGCCGTTAGGTAAGACATTCCGTCGCGCTGACCATTCTGATACCAGGGGCGGACTCTCCCCCAATAAAGTTGTCCAAAGGACTCGAGCTAATGGTCATCCACCTAGAAGCAAACAGGGCTAAAGCGTCAGTCTCTATAAATTAGAGTGTAACAACAACTGTGAAAAACAAACGCGTCACATGTTCTCAGGTGTACGGTTCACAAGCGTGGCATAACCACTGGCCAATGCGACAAAGAATGCTGTCCGATAGCGTTGCAGTCACGTCACGCGGTAAGGCAAAGTATACAGGGTGTGCATTAATGAATCTGACGAACTGCAGGGACAGATTCGTGACTGGAAACTGAGGAAGAAAGGTCATATTAACGTGTGTCCGGAAATGTATCGCTGTCACGGTAGATGGCGCCGACGAATAAAGGTCCTCTGACCACTTACTAACTGTTCCTTCTGTGATGCAGGCTGTGCGATTGACGCAACGTACTGCCCGCCATCCATGTGGAGCACGTGTTGATCTCACCGCGGACTTCTCGACTGAGTCACACACAACTGACTTCAGCGAAGTGTACGGGCCTGAAGATGGCGTTGACGCAACGCCGAAACTAGTAGCGAAGTAAATAAAAAAATCGTAAGTACACCTGGAGGAATTGCATTTTAATAAAATTAATTACATTCGTCGCCAACCGAATTTCAGTTGCTTCCGGCTTGAAACGTCTTCGCAGCAAGAAACTGTTATTCGACGCTCCGTCATTTATATGACGGACAAAGATTTCGACGACGCTACGATGAAGGTTTTACCAATACCAGCTTTTATCAGTGCCGTAGCCGTAGCAGTACCTTCGATACTGTGAAACAAACCTCTTGTACTGCAATGTCTTTGCTTTACGTATTTTGAGAGGTGGTAAAACAAGAACAAAATATTCGGTAACCATGGGCTCAGAAGTGGAACACATTTCTTCTACTAAACAAGTGCTCACAGGTCTTAAGGTATTCATTTTAGAGCCAACGTTTAATAGACTTTTTTGCTTTGAATGATCGTTCCTGTCATGTCCCTGAATATTGACCATTCATCCTGGAACAACGTGTATATATTATGAAGCTAATATGCCCAACAGTTTGAAGAGGTTGTTACAACGTGAATACGATCAGCACCATTCACTGCCCTCCATAAGTTTGGAAACACCATGCTACGTATTACAATAGAGCAAGATGGAAGTGATCTATGTGACTTACTGGTTAGAATACGGAATAGCAAGCTCAAATAAACGTTAATAATGACACGTACAGTATTGTACACTTATAGTACATATACATACATATTAGAACATACTATTATTGCTCCGTTTTATGTAGACCGATGTTACCTGTCCAAGCAGTTTTACTATACACGCGAGGTGGCAGGAGTAGACCGCATGGCTATGTAGAGGTACGTTATTTACATTTCTGTTTACTTGTAGCAGCAGCAAGAATGGAGATTAATTCCAACTGAAACCTGGGCAGAACTGACGCAGCGCATGCCGAGAGTGTGCAAGGCAGTGACGAAAGCGAAGGCTGGCTATTTTGAGGGATCGAAAATTTAGTTGTTGTGTCTTCCTGTGTATTATTGGAGCTTAACAAACATTTGGAAAACAACAAAATGCATTTTTATACTGTATTTCCTATCCATTGTCTATAATTACTAGGTGTTTCCAAACTTATGGAGGGTAGTTTACATTCTTGTTGTTGTTGTTCTTCTTCTTCTTCTAATATACGAGGTTTGTCAGGAAAATACGTATAAAAGATGAATAATAACTTTATTTTACAATTATTCAGATATTACAATATGGTCTCCTTCAAAGTACTCGCCCTGAGACGCGATACACTTCTGCCAACGCCGTTTCCACTGTTGATAACGTTGCTGAAAGTCTTCAGTTGTGATGTTGTTCAGTTGCCGTGTCGTTTCCGCCTTGATGGCTTCCACATCTCCCAAGTGCCACCCCCGAAGCACCATTTTGCATTTGTGGAACGTGAAGAAGTCACACGGGGCTAAATCGGGTGAATAAGGCGGGTGGTCTGTCACGGTGATTGAGCTTCGGGCCAAAAACTCATTCACAACGAGCGACGTATGAGCGGACGCATTGTCTTGATGAAGGATCCATCTGTCCCCTTTTGCCAACTCCGGTCGAACTCGGGCCACACGAGCTCTGAGACGTGTCAGAACTTCAGCGTAAAAGTTTCCGTTCACTCTCTGGCCGGGAGGGACAAATTCCTTGTGAACAATGCCCCTAGAATCAAAGAAAACAATCAACATTGTCTTCACATTGGACCTTGGTTTTCGCGACTTTTTTGTTCTCGGTTCTCCTGCTAGTTTCCTTTCCTTGCTTTGAGATTTGAGCTCCACATCGAATTCGTAAAATCAGGACTCGTCTCCAGTGATGACTCGGTTGAGAAAGTCCCCTCGTTCCTCTGCTTCCAACCAATCCCCACAGCACTCAACCCTCTTTGCTTTCTGTTCTGGCGTCGAGAGCTTCGGTACGATTTTCGCACACAATTTCTTCATTGCAAGTTTTTGTGTCAGGATTTCGTGAACGATTGTTTTGGGGATTGACAGCTGGTCAGCAATCATTCTGACTGTCAATCTACGGTCTTTAAGAACACAAGCCCAAATTCGTTCTACATTTGCATCGGAAATCGACGTCGACGGGCGTCCTGGGCGAGGGTCATCGTTCACTTCTTCTCGGCCATCCCGGAACCTTTTCAGCCACTTGTTCACGGTTGGTTCCTTCAGAGAATTGTCTCCGTAAACCTGTTTCAAACACTCAAAAATCTCACGGCCATTCTTGCCTAGCTTTGCAAGAAACTTGATGTTGACGCGCTGTTCCTCAATCAGAGAGAGCTCCATGCCGACGGCAGGTGAAAAAGAGTAACTGTCAACAAACTGCCGCACACTCCCACCTTCACGCAGAGTGCTCTGACTCGAACTGAGCGTTGATGGGATCGATTACAGCATTAGTCCCACCTGGCGGTGACTGCAACTTTTAACATAAAGACATTATTAAACTTTTATACGTATTTTCCGGACAAACGGCGTATAAGGAGGCTGATTGTTTCCAAGACTAGCAATTACACGAATAACGGTTCAAATGGGTCTAAGGACTATGGGACTTAACATCTGTGGTCATCAGTCCCCTAGAACTTAGAACTACTTAAACCTAACTAACCTAAGGACATCACACACATCCATGCCCGAGGCAGGATTCGAACCTGCGACCGGAGCGGTCACGCGGTTCCAGACTGAAGCGCCTTTAACCGCACGGCCACACCGGCCGGCTTACACGAATAGAAAAAGTAGCTCACTAGATTGCTTCGTCCAGTTCAAGTTTTCATCAAAAGATATCGTAACTTTTCGTTGCTTCAAGGGCGTAACTTTACATTTATGCACGGAAACCAAAGTCGTTTTCCAGGTATTGCACGTTCCGAGATGTTCCTTCCAAGAGTGTGTTGGCGCTCGGCCGGTGGACGCCCAGACCAGGCACCTAGCATGCGACCAGCCCGCGTCTGCTTGCGTCACCTCGGCTTTGTCGTGGCGGCCCGGCCTTGGTTACTTCGCTCGAATGCGTCGAATGATTTCTCTCAGGATCTGCGCAGTTCGCACTCGATTTCCAGGCCCTTGTACACAGGTAGTGATTCACACCTTCTGCCCGCGCGGCCTCTGTAGCGTCTGGCGGGGTTCCGCTCCCGGAGGCCACGAACTGGAGCGCCGTGCGGTGCCCGAGACAAACCACGCGGCGCTCTGCTCCGCGGACTTCCTCCGAAACGTTTGTTGGTGGACCTGAATACCCTCTGTGCACTGTTACACATACGCTGAGGCGACAGAAGTCATGGGGTACCTACTAATATCCTGTCGGACCTCCTTCGCTCGGCACAGTGCAGAAACTCGGCGTGATATAGACTCACCAAGTCGTCGGAAGTATCCCGCAGAAATACTGAACCTTGCTACCTCTACTGCCGTCCATAATTACGAAAGCGTTGCTGGCGCAGGATCGTACGCACAGAGTGACTTCTCCATTATATCCCATAAATGTTTCGATGGCATTCATGTCGGGCGATTTGGGTAGCCAAATGATTCGTTCGAATTGTCCAGAATATCCTTCAAACCAATCGCGAACAATTGTGGCCCAGTGACATGGCACGCTGTCATCCATAAAAATCCATCATTTCGGAACGTGATGTCTGTCACGTAATCCCCACCGCACACCCTTTTTACTTTATATGCAGTTTATATGGCATAATATTTTAATTAATTTTATATTGCTTATTGTTGCGAGCACGACAGATAAAATACGATTCTCACTTTTAGTTTCTGCAGTTGAAAATATTTTCACTTCATGCACTTTGACCTATTATGTGGGAATATGCACAATACTGAAAGATTTCCTGCTGTGGACGTACGATCTTTAATTTGCAAACTATTTTTATACAGGGTGAAAAGTATTTAAACCGACAAAGTCTGGGAGGTTGTAGGGGACATCAAAACAAACATTTTTCCCTAATGTCATATTTTCCTATGAGGAGTATTTAAACCGGTAGAGGAAGATTTATCTGGAGGCAAATTAATTAAACCAACAAATACTTTTCCATTTTTTATGACCAAGAGACAACACATTAACACAACCCAATTTCAATTACAGTAGATTTTCAAAAATGGTTGCATTGACACGTAAACAAACGTTAAACCGTCGGATCATGTTCTGTCTGACACGGGCAAAAACCCCAGGAGTATCCTGAATTGTTCCTGCTGCTGCTACTATCCGGGCAACCAGATCCTCTTCTGATGCAGCAGTAGTTGCAAATGGTTCAAATGGCTCTGAGCACTATGGGACTTAACTTCTAAGGTCATCAGTCCCCTAGAACTTAGAACTACTTAAACCTAACTAACCTATGGACATCACACACATCCATGCCCGAGGCAGGATTCGAACCTGCGACCGTAGCGGCCGCGCGGTTCCAGACTGTAGCGCCTTTAACCGCTTGGAGCAGTAGTTGCCTAAACAAGGTTGCGCATATCTCCCCACACAAAAAAGTCCAGAGGGGACATATGTGGGGATCGAGCAGGCCATGATACAGGACCACCTCTGTCAATTGACGTTTCTGGGAACCGTCGGTCCAGGAATCGACGCACACGATGACTGAATTGTGCCGGCGCCCCGTCATGTTGGAACCACATGTGTTGTCTTGTAGCGAGCGGGACGTCTTCCAGCAACATCCTCAAATTGCAGCGTTCTTGTCGTGCGACGGCGTTCCTATCCAGGTAATCTGCTAAATGACCCGGTCTCACGCAGACGTTGGTACATAGCAGCAAAGGTCGTATGATGCAGGGTACGGCGATTAGGATATTGTTGTTGATAACCCGCCGTGCAGCTCGTCCGTTGTGGTGTGCTACGTAGTACTCACCAACCATATCAGTGTACTAACTACAGGTGTATCGATCCATTAGTAAACAGAGACAGTGCACTACTACACTGGTGGACAGCAGTTGCCTACATCTGAAGAGTGTAATACGCCCTCTAACAACCGTAATACGGCCTCTAACAACTGAAGAGCGTAATATGACCTCCAGTGGTTTAAATAATCCTCATAGGAAAAAATGACGATATGGAAAAATATTTGTTTTGATGTCGCCTACAACCTCCCAGAGTTTGTCGGTTTAAATACTTTTCACCCTGTATAACACTGATCTGGCTCGTTAGATATGGAACATGGTATCATTACTGTAACTAATTATGGAATAAAAAAATGTCCTTCGCAACTTTCATCTCTTGAATCCACTGAAAATTACTCTGATTACCTGTACGGAAGTTACAGTATGTTATGTTCGCTAAACGTAAAAGCTGTAGTGGGTTTTTAATATATGAACACTATTAACTGCCATGACTAACATGATTGCATGAAACTAAAAAAAGATGAAATTTGATTTTTATGTTATTAGCCAGAGCAGGTTTTACACAACAGTCTTTGACTACACACAAGTAAAATTTTATCACTGATGAATTATTTACGTAACTGATAACATAACAGCAGCTGCCCATGTCCACTTGAAAATGACATAATAAAATCCACAATTTCCCTCTCAAGTCTCCAGGAAGCTGAAAGAGATAATTTTAAAGTTACCTGCCCGCTATATTGCGGAAAAACTACTTTCATTCAATTTAATTTGAATTTGCCGTAGCAGCGGTTCCCGCGATCGCTGCACGGCTCTGAGTTATGAAAAATTCCTAATATGCTGAAAAAGGCTAAGAATGTGGAATGAAATCTTGGGCAAGCTAGCAATAAATTATTACAGGTAACAATTTTAACAATTTACATATTCAAAAAATCAACATAAACTGAAAGTACACACCTTTTACAAGTACCAACCTCCAATGGCGTCTTTCTCGATCAAAGGACAAACCTATCCGTTCAACCGAGCATCACAGACTCTTACAACTTTAACGGCTACGAGAAGACAGAGACAGTAATGTTTTAACCTCCACTATTTATTATTTTTATTATTATTATTATTTTGAGCTTTTCCTCATTACAGAGGCTTATCTGCAACATAATAATTTACTTGGAAATTACAAGACACACAATCAACGCTCTTAAACTATATTTTCAAAATATTCCTCCAGGTGTTTCGATCTTGTGTGTCCTCTTCCTCCGCGCCCATTCTCCTCATTGTGTGCTGTACATTCTGGATCTAGGTGGTCATAGGTCTTCCTCTTCTTCTTCTTCTCCCATCCGGTTCCCACTCCAGTATCAATTTTGGTATTCTGGTTTTCTCCATTCGTCGTACATGCCCGTACCACTGTAATTTCTTCCTATCCATTACGTCATATATTCTTTCTTTTATTTCCATTCTCCTTATTATTTCGGTGTTCCTTATCTTTTCTTTCCTGGAGATTATTGCCGATCTTCTCCAGAAGTCCATCTCTAGAGCTTGTAATTTTTTAATGTGCTTCATGTTAGTTGTCCAGGTCTCCGTTCCATACAGAACCACACTCTCTAATATGGATTTGTATATTAATTTTTTAGTTCTGCTCATTACATTCCTGCTCCATAAGACTGAGTTAATCATCCCAATGACCCTCCGTCCGCTACTAATTCTTTCATTGATTTCTGACTCTGATTTTCCCTCGATTTCTACAATGGATCCCAAATAACAGAAAGTGTTTATCTTTTTGATTTTCTTCCCACTATTTATAGGCAATTTAATAGGCATCTCTGTCTGCTGCCGGCCGGGTTGACCGAGCGGTTCTAGGCGCTTCAGTCCGGAACCGCGCGAGTGCTACGGTCGCTGACTCGAATCCTACCTTTGGCAAGGATGTGTACGATGTCCTTATGTTAGTCAGGTTTAATTAGTCCTAAGTTCTAGAGGACTGATGACCTCAGATCTTAAGTCCCATAGTGCTCAGAGCCATTTGAACCAAACAAATACCGAAAAATACTAGTTACTCAGAAGCAGATTGCTGGTATCGGTTTTTCCCGTCCCTAGAAGAATTACCGCGTAAGTTCCAGCGACCGACTGACGCTGGACAGACCTCTGAAGTGCCCTAGGCGGAGCTTGCAAGGGGTCAATTAACGGGCGAGCACGGCGCAGGAAGGCCAAGCGCTGCTCGCGGAGTGTTCTTTTGCACCGGAGTTCGAACTGGGCCCCTCCAGGAGGAACGGCACAGCGCAGCGCAAGAAGAAGCGACTCGCACTGCACAGCCGTGTGAGGACAAGGCTGGACACACTTGTACAGCGCGGCCTCGCGTCACGGTGACGTAAGCGCCTTTGTTTAGAGGCGTAATGAGCTGGCTGCTGGCCGCTCTGCCTGGGTCGTTTCCGGCCCTTGTCTCACTGCCCCTGTGCTCACCTCCAGGGACTGGCGGAACGCCGTGCACGTCACAGCCGGCAGCTGCTGCGTCCCTCGGGTAGCGAATTCAATAAACCGTGAATAACGTATAGAAAAAGTTACATCAAAAATTAACGAACAATATTTTTAAAGTACACTACTGGCCACTAAAATTGCTACACCATGAAGAAATACAGATGATTGGACAAGTATATTATACTAGAACTCACATGTGGTTACATTTTCACGCAATTTGGGTGCATAGATCCTGAGAAATCAGTACCCAGAACAACCACCTCTGGCCGTAATAACGGCCTTGATACGCCTGGGCATGGAGACAAACAGAGCTTGGATGGCGTGTACAGGTACAGCTGACCATGCAGCTTCAACACGATACCACAGTTCATCAAGAGTAGTGACTGGCGTATTGTGACGGGCCAGCTGCTCGGCCACCATTGACCAGACGTTTTCAGTTGGTGAGAGATCTGGAGAATGTGCTGGCCAGGGCAACAGTCGAACATCTTCTGTATCCAGAAAGGCCCGTACAGGACCTGCAACATGCGACCGTGCATTATCCTGCTGAAATGTAGGGTTTCGCAGGTATCTAATGAAGGGTAGAGCCACGGGTCGTAACACATCTGAAATGTAACGTCCACTGTTCAAAGTGCCGTCGGTGCGAACAAGAGGTGACCGAGACGTATAACGAATGGCACCCCCTACAATCACGACGGGTGATACGCCAGTATGGCGATGACGATTACACGCTTCCAATATGCGTTCACCGCGATGTCGCCATACACGGATGCGACCATCATGATGCTGTAAATAGAACCTGGATTCATCCGAAAAAACGACGTTCTGCCATTCGTGCACCCAGGTTCCTCGTTGAGTACACTATCGCAGGCGCTCCTGTCTGTGATGCAGCGTCTAGGGTAACCCCAGCCATGGTTTCAGAGCTGATAGTCCGTGCTGCTGCAAACGTCGTCGAACTGGTTCTTGTCTTGCAAACGTCCCCATCTGTTGACTCAGGGATCGAGACGTGGCTCCACAATCCGTTACAGCCGTGCGGATAAGATGCCTGTCATCTCGACTGCTAGTGATACGAGGCCGTTGGGATCCAGCACGGCGTTCCGTATCACCCTCTTGAACCCACCGATTCCATATTCTGCTAACAGTCATTGGATCTCGACCAACGGCAGCAGCAATGTCTCGATACGATAAACCGCAATCGCGATAGGCTACAATCCGACCATTATCAAAGTGGGAAACGTGATGGTACGCATTTCTCCTCCTTACACGAGGCATCACAACAACGTTTCGCCAGGCAACGCCGGTCAGCTGCTGTTCGTGTATGAGAAATCGGTTGGAAACTTTCCTCATGTCAGCACGTTGTACGTGTCGCCACCGGCGCCAACCTTGTGTGAATGCTCTGAAAAGCTAATCATTTGCATATCATAGCATCTTTTTCCTGTCGGTTAAATTTCGCGTCTGTAGCGCGTCATCTTCGTGGTGTAGCAATGTTAATGGCCAGTAGCGTATAAAAAATGAATGAACTCCGAAGCTTTTGTGTAATTGTGTCAGATTATGAAACACAGTCGAAGACATGTAGATGCAAGCAGACACATTAGATTCGTTCCATTCTAAATAGTATGTAAATGCACTGAAGCGCCAAAGAACCAGGTATAGGAATGCGTATTCAAATACAGAGAGATGTAAACAGGCAGAATACGGCGCTGCGGTCGGCAACGCCTATATAAGACACCAAGTGTCTGGCGCAGTTGTATCGGTACCTGCCGCTACAGTGGCAGGTTATCAAGATTTAACTGAGTTTCAACGTGGTGTTATAGTCCGGATACAGCATCTCCAAGGTAGCGATGAAGTGGGGATTTTCCCGTACAACCATTTCACAAGTGTACCGTGAATATCAGGAATCCGGTAAAACATCAAATCTCCGACATCGCTGCGGCCGGAGAAAGATCCTGCAAGAAAGGGACCAACAAGGACTGAAAAGAATCATTCGATGTGACAAAGGTGCAACCGGTCCGAAAATTGCTGCACATTTCAAGGCTGCGCCATCAACAAGTGAATGGGTGCAAACCATTCAACGAAACATCATCGATACGGGCTTTCGGAGGCGAAGGTCCACTCGTACCGTCGATAACTGCACGACCGGAATGTTCACGCCTCGCTTGGGCCCGTCAACACCGAGATTAAACTACACTCCTGGAAATGGAAAAAAGAACACATTGACACCGGTGTGTCAGATCCACCATACTTGCTCCGGACACTGCGAGAGGGCTGTACAAGCAATGATCACACGCACGGCACAGCGGACACACCAGGAACCGCGGTGTTGGCCGTCGAATGGCGCTAGCTGCGCAGCATTTGTGCACCGCCGCCGTCAGTGTCAGCCAGTTTGCCGTGGCATACGGAGCTCCATCGCAGTCTTTAACACTGGTAGCATGCCGCGACAGCGTGGACGTGAACCGTATGTGCAGTTGACGGACTTTGAGCGAGGGCGTATAGTGGGCATGCGGGAGGCCGGGTGGACGTACCGCCGAATTGCTCAACACGTGGGGCGTGAGGTCTCCACAGTACATCGATGTTGTCGCCAGTGGTCGGCGGAAGGTGCACGTGCCCGTCGACCTGGGACCGGACCGCAGCGACGCACGGATGCACGCCAAGACCGTAGGATCCTACGCAGCGCCGTAGGGGACCGCACCGCCACTTCCCAGCAAATTAGGGACACTGTTGCTCCTGGGGTATCGGCGAGGACCATTCGCAACCGTCTCCATGAAGCTGGGCTACGGTCCCGCACACCGTTAGGCCGTCTTCCGCTCACGCCCCAACATCGTGCAGCCCGCCTCCAGTGGTGTCGCGACAGGCGTGAATGGAGGGACGAATGGAGACGTGTCGTCTTCAGCGATGAGAGTTGCTTCTGCCTCGGTGCCAATGATGGTCGTATGCGTGTTTGGCGCCGTGCAGGTGAGCGCCACAATCAGGACTGCATACGACAAGGCACACAGGGCCAACACCCGGCATCATGGTGTGGGGAGCGATCTCCTACACTGGCCGTACACCACTGGTGATCGTCGAGGGGACACTGAATAGTGCACGGTACATCCAAACCGTCATCGAACCCATCGTTCTACCATTCCTAGACCGGCAAGGGAACTTGCTGTTCCAACAGGACAATGCACGTCCGCATGTATCCCGTGCCACCCAACGTGCTCTAGAAGGTGTAAGTCAACTACCCTGGCCAGCAAGATCTCCGGATCTGTCCCCCATTGAGCATGTTTGGGACTGGATGAAGCGTCGTCTCACGCGGTCTGCACGTCCAGCACGAAAGCTGGTCCAACTGAGGCGCCAGGTGGAAATGGCATGGCTAGCCGTTCCACAGGACTACATCCAGCATCTCTACGATCATCTCCATGGGAGAATAGCAGCCTGCATTGCTGCGAAAGGTGGATATACACTGTACTAGTGCCGACATTGTGCATGCTCTGTTGCCTGTGTCTATGTGCCTGTGGTTCTGTCAGTGTGATCATGTGATGTATCTGAGCCCAGGAATGTGTCAATAAAGTTTCCCCTGCCTGGGACAATGAATTCACGGTGTTCTTATTTCAATTTCCAGGAGTGTATTTATCACTGAAAACATGTTGCCTGGCCGGACGAGCCTGGTTTCAAATTGGATCGAGCGGACGGACGTGTGCGGGTAGAGAGATAACTCCATGAATACATGGACACTACATGTCAGCAGTGAACTGTTCAATCTGGTGGAGGCTCTGTTATGGTGTGGGACGTGTGCAGTTGGAGTGATATGGGACCCTTATGACGTCTAGATACGACTCTGTCAGGTGAGACATACGGAAGGATCCTGTCTGATACTCTGTATCCATTCATGTCCATTGTGCAACTCCCGCAGGAGAATACGACACCCCACACGCCCGGAATTGCTACAGCGTCCCTCCAGGAACTCTTTCTGAGCTTAAACACTTTCGCTGCCCATCAAACTCCCCAGACAAGAACATTATTGACGACATTTGGGATGCCTTGCAACGTGCTGTTCAGAAGATATCTCCACTCCGTCGTACTCTTATAGATTTATGGGCAGCCCTGCAGGATTCATGGTGTCAATTCCTTGTAGCACTATACCAAACATTAGTCGGGTCCATGTCACGTCGTGTTGCGGCACTTCTGCGTGCTCACCCTACACGATATTAGGCAGGTGTACCAGTTTTTTTTGTCTCTTTAATGTATATGGTCTGTAGTATCCAGAATGCTCCAAAAAGTGGTTTTTGGTCCTAATTTTTAAATTTTTTTTCGAGGAAATCTCCCGCTTAGGCTCCCTTGTGATTTTATCCCATCTATTGCGTCGTCCCCCTTTCCCAAATAATTTAATGACGGTGACGGCCATGCAGAACGATACAAGTGCGACGCGAAAGCGACTTCTTTATCTCGAGTACAGATCGGATACACTTTCCCTGCCATTAATCAATAGATCCAGAAAAACAGAAATACGAGGGCTCGCTGAGAAATAATGCCTCCAATTTTTTTATGTACAAACTCTTATAGCTTTCCAAATACAACCTGCTTTATTAACATTCTGCACTTTTAGTCTTCTCTAGCTATACGCCCTTGATTCGCAACGGAAGTTAAAGAACGGCTTTTTATACCGTCGCTTTTTAGGGTCCCGTAGTTCAGTCGGTAAAATCTGAACTCTTGCAGGGTCACTTTGTCAGTAAGTTCGTTTTTCCTAGTCAAGAAGTCAAATACAGATGGAACCAATCGAAAGGAAGCAAAGCAATTCTTTAAGTTTTTAATGCTCACAGCGAAATCAGTAAATCCAAATCAGTAAATCCAAATTCAATGATTGTCTGTATTCGTAACGACAAGACTGCGGCGCTGAATTCTGTCGCTGGGCCGGCAGTTGTGGCCGAGCGGTTCTAGTCGCTTCAGTCTGGAACCGTGCGACCGCTACGGTCGCAGGTTCGAATCCTGCCTCTGGCATGGATGTGTGTGGTGTCCTTAGGTTAGTCAGGTTTAAGTAGTTCTAAGTTGTAGGTGACTGATGACCTCAGATGTACGTCCCAAAACGCTCAGAGCCATTTGAACCATTTGGAATTCTGCCGCTGACCATAATCTTCCGAAAATACTTCTGCCAGTGACGTAAAAAAACTAACAGCGCCACCTATTGGTTCTTTAATGTAGTACGAAACTAACAGCACCACGTATTGGTTCTTTGGGCTATTATACCCATCCAAACTACTAAGAAGAAACCTAAAACTTTAAATTACGATATCCTTTTTTCCGTTATCCGATTTTCATCTACATCCAGATCATGTCCTGCAAGCCAAGTAAATAAGTGTGACAGAGGGTACTTCTGGTACCACTAACCGATCCCCCCTTTATCCTGTTCCACTCGCGAATGGCGCGTGGGAAGAATGAGTGTCGAAAATCCTCTGTATTGGCTATAATTTCTAGAATTTTCTGTCCTGGTCACTTCGCGAGATATATGTGCGAGGAAGTAATATATTATCTGACTCTTCCCCGGAAGTGCTCTTTCGAAATTTCAATAGTGAGTCCCTACGTATTGTATCACGCCTCTCTTGTAACGTCTGCCAGTGGAACGTGTTGATCGCTTCGGCAACGCTCTCACGCCGACTAAACGACCTTGTGACGAAACGCGCCGCTCCTCGTTGGATCTTCTCTGCCTCTTTTAGCAGTCCTACCTGCTAAGGATCCCATATTGATGAACAATACTCAAGAATCGGTCGGACAAGCACCTTATAAGCCACTTCCTTCGTAAGATTTTGATGACATAAACCCTACACTTGTCTGTGGAAAAACCACGAAATCTTGGAGATTAACCAAATCAGACAGACAGACACTATGGTTTTACAGTTTTATCATCAGTACAGATGTCTATATGTCTATATATCTATTTCCCATCATAGTCACTTAACGACAAACACAGCTCTTCCAAATTGACACCAGTTTGTTGATAATGTTACTGTAGTATATCTGACTTTGTTGCGGAGCCACAACCTCACCTCTGCTTGCATCGCTTCATCACTAACAAAGTCAAGTCCTCGAATGTGTTATTTATGTTTGAATGTACATGATTATGGACTCCGGCCTCTGTCACACACGTTGGGGTTAGCAACAACGTTTCCTTCATTACGACCACGAACAATACAACATCGGACATTACTGACGTCGATACACTTATCTCCGTACACAGCTTTCATTCTTCTATGGATTTCAGTCGAAGGCACGTTTTTTGCGGTTAGAATCTCCATTACAGTAAGCATTTTCTCACGCACTTACATAGTTACGTTGCACACACAGCCATGTTACGCGCTACAATTCAGAGTCCTCAAGCGGCAGAGGACTGGAACTTGCGTCAGCGAAGCGGGGACAGCCGACCGAGCAACATGCACGACACGTAATGACTCAGTCGATATTGTGAAGACAATAAAAAAGTCGGAGGCATTACTTTTCAGCACGCACTCGTGCATAACAGAAGAACTCATACGCAAATGTTCCTTTCAAAGACCCTAGCTGCTGTGGATCAAGTCAAAGATTTTCTATATTTTTTAATAATATGCATTTATTAAAAAGCTTATAAGATATCTATCATTACTGCAGTCGAACACCGTAAAGGCAGTAACAGTTTTCAAGGTTTGCTGCTGACTCAAGGCGTTCGTATCCACTGCCTTCTCTACAATCGTCGTTCGCAGTTTTCTTCCCACACCTTCGACAATCGATAGTAAAGATAATGCAACATTTCACGCGCGTCCATTTCGGAAGTAAAATCCGTATGAAATGCGCATAAGACGAAGTCGACAATTAGTACCGATTCCATTTGATCTTGACATATCATAAGCGACTCTGACCCTCACACTACTAACGCAACTCCGTAACTCCAAGATAGGAGCGAACAAATATTAGCTGCCCTATCTTTTCCTGGTTGCTGGGTTGCTTAACTCTTGAGTCGTAAAATGAACCGCTACGTCGTAAAGAGAAAAAAATTAACTAACTGGCTTGACCTTTGATTTTGACACAGATAAGACAGGTACTGCATTTAAAACTCTTTTGATTTTTTTTACTAGTCGCATACATTTTAAAATTTTTTGCCTAACACAAACAATCTTTGAAAAAAATTGACTATAGATGAATATGTTTTCTTCGTGGCTACTGTAAGAAGAGAGCGGGTTAGGTGCAGGATGAGTTGGCGGTCGGGCGTTTCCGTTTCTCCGGTTCACAGAGAACGCCAGACAAAGTCGGAGCAAACTGCTAGAACTCGCGATGAACACTCCGTATCTCGTGGCAGCTAAAATACTCACAGTCGCCGTAAGATTTCCTGGTAACACTTTCAGAATGAGAAGGTTGAACAACAGTAGTAGTATTTTATCTTCTGACTAACAAACTGGTCGTTTAGGGAACGTCTTGAACATACCAGCTGACAGCGAAATATTGCGCGTCGTTCGGACCGTGATAGCAGCAGATTCGCCCAGTGATGTTAATTCGCGAAGGAATCACTATGCACTGTATTGCTAAACACACAAATAGTTTTTATGAAGGTCCTGGGATTAAACACCGAATAAAAGTTCGTAAACGATATATACCTTCTTTTTCACAAATTAAATTTTTTATTCTTAATAATTGCGGTTACAAGTTGAGTCTCCGTTGTACTTTAAAATTACTTGTATATGCAAACTTATCTGACTTCAAAAAAAGCACAATGTCCAATCGGCATTCATTATCTCCAACAATTGACAAAGAAAACTAGATGCTCGTTTTCCGCAGCAAAGAGCATTGTCGTCACAGCAAAGAGTCGTGTCGTCTGAGTTACGGTAGCAGATCTTCGCTGGTACTCGCAGCCGGAATATTACAATAATATTACATTATGTAGCCACATTTACATGGACGCCACTATCACCTGGTGCCGGACAAACTAAATAGCTGTTTACTTCACGATACGGCGCCCAGTCCTCCGCCGCAATATCTCGAAGGCAGGTGTGCAGGTGCCCTGGTCCCCGACAACCACCCATCTCGGGGTCCAGATGGACCACAAGTTGCTCTTCCACTGTCATGCGGAGTATGTCACCAACAAGGGGCAAAAGCTAACCAAGGCTTTGTACCCGCTCTTTCGCAGTAGGGAACTTAACCTGCATACCAAGCTCCGCACTTACCGAACAGTTATCCTGCCTGCCCTCACGTATGGATCTGCTGCATGGGCCACGATTAGTGTCACCAGGATGCGGACATTGCAGCGCCTACAGAAAGAGGAATCGGATTCCGACCATGGCTAACGATAGGTCTGGCACGCCCACCACGGACGCATCATTTGGCGGGACTAGCCCCCATTCTACGTCCAATACTTTCCAATCATACCTGCCCACGCTAGGCTAAATTTTTCTGCCTGACTCATGTAGTACCGTCACCGTCAGAGGGTGGTACGGGACAACAAGTCCCACCGCCACACCTCCAAAGTGAATTGCAGTGACGCAGTCACTGCCCTGTGGATAAATTTACTGCCTCACCAACACAGTTAGACCGCAATAGACCGGTGATGCTGTATTGTAACATATCACAAAAAAAAAAAAAAACATGACACAGATGAGACTTCAATTTCAGGTTTAAAATCCGCTTACTGTGAGTGACACGCATCCAACAACAACAACCGTCCTACGTAACCCCCAGTAATGACAGAAAAGTCACAGACGCTGCAAAATAAGAACCCTTTCTGACGTGCGTCACATCCAGCACAGCAAAACAATTGATCGACATAGCAGTATTGGCTTCAACATGTAAGGCATCAAAAACATCCATTCAGTGTCATTAAGTGTAGTGATCGTCCAGTGCCAACCCTGGAGCGACAACTACATAACACAACTTGGGGCCGAGAATGTCATGTCGCAGAGTTGCGCTAGTTAGTATCAAACCGTCTGATGAAGAAACTATCGTCTCATCGCGAGAGCTACCGAAGACTCATCGGAAAGGGGTAGAATGTGGAGTTGAAGGAGGAAATTTTCGTCGAACGCTAGCACCATTACTGAAAAGGAACACGTCACTCAGTCATTTTCGTGTATTAATTAAGCGTATCTTACTAGTCATAGCTCATAGGATGTGCAACTGAAACAGCGAGAATAATAAAATGGTTCAAATGGCTCTGAGCACTATGGGACTTCACATCTGAGGTCATCAGTCCCCTATAACTTAGAACTACTTGAACCTAACTAACTAACCTAAGGGCATCACACACATCCATGCCCGAGGCAGGATTCGAACCTGCGACCGTAGCGGTCGCTCAGTTCCAGACTGAAGCGCTTAGAACCGCTCGGCCACACCGGTCGGCCGAGAATAATATGCAGTTTTTTAACTCTCTTGCCGCTTTTGATGTTTCACAACGTTTATCGTCGCCGTCAGCTACCGGTGTTTCCATGCAGTGACGTCACTCAGAGAAGTCCCAAGTCAAATCGTGCAGAGTTGTATAAAGGCTACACAATCCAACGGAAAGGCTAATTAGCTAATTGAGTAATTAGGCTGAGTTTCATAATCAAGTCAAAGATAGAAGACGGCGAAGATTATGAAGACCAATACCACGCAAGCTACGAAAGTTTTGCGTGTCGTCTTTATGGTATGAAGTAGGCTGATGCGGTACGAATGCAAGAAAATACTAGCAATTACCAGAGCTTACAAGTTAAACACCGGCGCCAGAGTAAAAAAAACTCCCGAACAGGTCAAAAATTAGGACTGTGTCTTGAATGACTTAATTTTCCACCTAGAATGACATCAATCTGAAGGCGGCTTGTTACCCAAAGTGGAAAAGGAGAACCGTTGAAGGTTACGAAAACTTAACCTAACCTAACCCAACCCAACCCTTATTATTGCAGCTACACAGTTGTAAACGGACAAAAGAATCACAGATACTCCTGACTCACACTTCCGTTGCTCAAACTTGGCACTGAAGAAATAGGTCTACCGACTTGGCCATAGCTACTTCTGTGACTTGGTGATTCAGGCGAACTATATAGCCATAACAGGAAATCAGCTTTCGACAAGATTGACGCAGCAGAAATGAGCTGTGAATGTAACGGCGTGTCCAGAGGGACAGGCAGCTAACGCGCAGAAAGCGACAACCTCTGACGTCAACATCGCAGTCAACACGCCGGTTTCCGGCGGCTTCTGCAACCGTGACTCCGGAGATTGAGTCGCCATCAGGTTCTGTTGCGAGTGACTCAAGCAACAGAAGAGTGGCTTTATGCTCCTGCCGTGTCGCAAAGAGACTTCGTGTCGAAGCATTACGACTGCCTTCTCGGAACGTACATTTTTCTTCGCGCAGACAACAGGACGAGACACGGCGGTGACGTCACGGCTACGGGGCCACAAAGGTCACGGCGACCCCGTAGACCCCTGTACCCCTCAATTCTTCAGCGCCTCAGCTGACGTCTTCCCGAGTGGTCGGCCGATAGATTTTCGGTGTCGAACGGTACTGTATGAAAGGCAGCGTGTGACTCAGACAGTCTGACAGAAGCCTGACCCACAGGCGTTGTTTGGACTTTGACCGACACTCATGGCCCACATCTAGAACATTAAGACCATTGCCCACAGCGACGCTAAATACCCTCGTGTCGGCGCGGTAACGAATGTATAGCGTGCTCATCAAATCCTTAAGATCTTATTTCTAAGAAATAATGGACGCAATTATGTACCACTGTACTTTAAGAACAGAAAGCAGAAGGTAATTCTCGGCAATATTGAGAGTGGTAGTGATGTTCAGTCCCAATGGGGCACTGTTAAGTGCGGCGTTCCCCAAGGGTCGGTGCTGGGGCCACTGCTGTTTCTTATTTATATAAATGATATGCCTTCTAGTATTACAGGTGATTCAAAAATATTTCTGTTTGCTGATGACACCAGCTTGGTAGTGAAGGATCTTGTGTGTAATACTGAAACAGTATCAAATAATGTAGTTCATGAAATAAGTTCGTGGCTTGTGGAAAATAATTTGATGCTAAAACACAGTAAGACTCAGTTTTTACAGTTTATAACTCACAATTAAACAAGAACCGATATTTTGATCAGACAGTATGGGCATATTATAAGCGAGACGGAACAGTTCAAGTTCCTAGGCGTTCGGATAGATAGTAAGCTGTTGTGGAAAGCCCATGTTCAGGATCTTGTTCGGAAACTAAATGCTCCTTTATTTACCATTAGAACAGTATCTGAAATAAGTGACACTTCAACACGAAAAGTAGTCTACTTCGCATATTTTCATACGCTTATGTCGTATGGTATTATTATTTGGGGTAATTCTTCTGATTCATAAAGGGTATTTTTGGCTCAAAAACGGGCTGTTCGAGCTATGTGTGGTGTAAGTTCGAGCACCTCTTGTCGACCCCTATTCAATAGTCTGGGAATTCTGACATTGCCCTCACAGTATATATTTTCTTTAATGTCGTTTGTTGTTAGCATTATTAGCTGATTCCCAAGAGTTAGCAGCTTTCACTCAGTTAATACTAGGCAGAAATCAAATCTGCATGTGGAAGGCACTCCCTTGACTCTTGTGCAGAAAGGACTGCAGTATTCTGCTGTATCCGTTTTCAATAAGCTACCACAAGAACTCAAAAATCTTAGCAGTAGCCCAAACAGTTTTAAGTCTAAACTGAAGAGTTTCCTCATGGCTCACTCCTTCTATTCTATCGAGGAGCTCCTGGAAGAGCTAAAAAATTAAGCAAATTCCAGTGTTACATTGTTGATTTTCTTTATTTAAACTTACGAATTGTCGCCTGAATATGTTTCTTATATTTCATTTTATCTGTTTCTACTATCGCGTTATAATTTCATGCATTGACTCGTTCCATGACCATGGAGGCTTCTCCTTAATTTGGTCCCACGAACAATAAATAAATAAATAAATAAAATAAAAAACACGCATTATCTGTATTGCTATTCCATACAGGACGTTTCTCCCAAGGGTCATCAGGCGCATTTTCCCTGGTGCTTCGGCAGATATTTTGCATTCTGTAGCTGGAGACAGGCCAAAGATAGAGCGCTCATTACGTCTTTCAAGACGGTAAGCGTCTATTTGTTTCCCGTTATGCACGGAATGCTTTTAAACTCGGAATTTTACGTGGCCATTCGATAATTTGGTCCCAGATTTTTCTAGTGCAAATATCTGTTTTACCGATATGTATTAACAGGGACATCAAAACTCTAAGAATACTCAGTACACCAGCAGCGAAAGGCTTGCGTTGATGCATGCGGCGCTGCTGAGTCGCTGTAATTCTTCATGTTTTACTGTCCTTGTTAATACATTCCGATTAAACAAATATCCAGCTAGACTAATCTGGGACCGCTTTGACGAATGGCTACGTAAAATTTCGCTTTAAAAATTATTTTGTTCGTTGTTGTTGTTGTTGTGGTCTTCAGTCCTGAGTTTGGTTTGATGCAGCTCTCCATTCTACTCTACCCTGTGCAAGCTCCTTCATCTCCCAGTACCTACTGCAACCTACATCCTTCTGAATCTGCTTAGTGTATTCATCTCTTGGTCTCCCTCTACGATTTTTACCCTCCACGCTGACCTCCAATACTGAATTGGTGAACCCTCGATGTCTCAGAACATGTCCTACCAACCGATCCCTTCTTCTAGTCAAGTTGTGCCACAAACTTCTCTTCTCCCCAATCCTGTTCAATACCTCCTCATTAGTTACGTGATCTACCCACCTAATCTTCAACATTCTTCTGTAGCACCACATTTCGAAAGCTTCTATTCTCTTCTTGTCCAAACTATTTATCGTCCATGTTTCACTTCCATATATGGCTACACTCCATACAAATACTTTCAGAAATGACTTCCTGACAGTTAAATCTATACTCGATGTTAACAAATCTCTCTTCTTCAGAAACTCTTTCCTTGCCATTGCAGGCCGGCCGCTGGTGGCCGAGCGGTTCTAGGCGCTTCAGTCCGGAATCGCGCGACCGCTACGGTCGCAGGTTCGAATCCTGCCTCGGGCATGGATGTGTATGATGTCCTTAGGTTAGTTAGGTTTAAGTAGTTCGAAGTTCTAGGGGACTGATGACCTCAGATGTTGAGTCCCATAGTGCTCAGAGCCGTTTGAGCCATTTTGCCATTGCCAGTGCACATTTTATATCCTCTCTACTTCGACCATCATCAGTTATTTTGCTCCCCAAATAGCCAAACTCCTTTACTACTTTAAGTGTCTCATTTCCTAATCTAATTCCCTCAGCATCACCCGACTTAATTTGACTACATTCCATTATCCTCGTTTTGCTTTTGTTGATGTTCATCTTATACCCTCCTTTCAAGGCACTGTCCATTCCGTTCAACTGCTCTTCCAAGTCCTTTGCTGTCTCTGACAGAATTACAATGTCATCGGCGAACCTCAAAGTTTTTATTTCTTCTCCCTGGATTTTAATTCCTACTCCAAATTTTTCTTTTGTTTCCTTTACTGCTTGCTCAATATACAGATTGAATAACATCGGGAAGAGGCTACAACCCTGTCTCACCCCCTTCCCAACCACTGCTTCCCTTTCATGTCCCTCGACTCTTTTTAACTGCCATCTGGTTTCTGTACAAATGTTCGTAATGGGAAACAAACCGACGCTTACCGTCACATTAAAGACGTAATGAGCGTTATTTGTTTGGTCCGACTCCAGCTAGACAGGGCAAAAATAAAATTACAAACATCTGTTGAAACACCAGGGAAAAAGCGCCTGCAGGACCTTAGGAGAGACACCCTGTATACACATTTTAATCGCACTTCAACACGGCCTCCGTTCTTTACGAAACATCGCTTGTATCACTGAAGCGCAGACCTACATTTGTTCTGAAGCATATCTTGTAAAGCAGCCGGCGCTCCATCTCGGTTCCGAGTTCTTATATCCTGAAGAACGCTTACTTTTGTTTTGTACTCCTTTGACTTTATGTACCCACGAAGCGAAGGATCCAAGGGAATTTCTCATCAGTAAACAACACCTGTCGTTCGGTGTGTCCAGCTTCTATCAAATCTTAACACGCAGCTTGGCGAGCACGTAATTTGTGAAGCATCTGAATCTAGTACGGACTTCTTTGGACTGCGTATTTGATACACTGAACAGTCTCTTGCGGTACAGGAGGTCTCCCGGAACGTGATTCTTCGCGAACACTTCCAATTCTTTGGAAATTGTTGAAAAAGAACCGCATATTTGCTCTTGTCGCTGCTGGCTTGTGAATTATTCCAGTGAACTCGTTGCACCTCCAGATAAACTGTGCAATAATGCACTAACAACAACGACACATTCTTTTACCTAAGAATTTTTCTTGATTATTCTGGGCAAAAAGGCGATAGGCCTACGTTATCACGAGCGTATAATATAATTATGTATTATGTAAAACTATACATTATTTGTTAGAAACGGATCGAGACATCATGGCCACCTCGTATGTAAGCGGAGGCGAATGGGGAATCATCTTAGCAACGATACGGGTCGCGAAAGGGAACTAACATAAGCAACGACAAGGTGAAATACCTCGAGAAAAACTATTTACTGACACACAGCAAGCAACCCTTCCCGCGTCCGGGTCCGATTCCCGGCGGTGTCAGGGATTTTCTCTGCCTCGTGATGACTGGGTGTTGTGTGATGTCCTTAGGTTAGTTAGGTTTAAGTAGTTCTAAGTTCTATGGGACTGATGACCATAGCTGTTAAGTCCCAGAGTGCTCAGAGCCATTTGATTTGAACAGCCAGCATAGGTCCAGAAAATATCGTTCTTGTGAAACACGAGTGGCCCGTTATCCACACGAAGTAATGAGTGCTACTGACAGTGGACCTCAAGTTGATTCCATATTTCCACATTTCCAGAAGGATTTTGACACCGTTCCTCACAAGCGACTCCTAATCAAATTGCGGGCTTACGGATTATCATCTCAGTTGTGTGACTGGATTCCTGTCAGAAAGGGTACAGTTCGTGGTAAGAGATGGAAAGCTATCGAGTGAAACAGAGGAGGTATCAGGTGTTTCCGAAAGAAGAGTTGTAGGCCCTCTGCTTCTCCTGACCTATATAAAAGATTTGGAAGGAAATATGAATAGCCGTCTCGGATTGTTTGCAGATGATGCAGTCGCTTACCGCCTAGTATAGTCAACAGAAGATCAACACGGATTGCAAAATGATAATACAAGATGTCTGCATGGTGCGAAAGTCGCAATGGCGGCGAAAAATAAAAAGCACTAAGTTCTCACATGAGTACTAAAAAGAATTCGTTAAATTTCGGTTACACGATAAATAATACATTTTTAAATTTTGTCGATTCAACGAAATACTTAAGAACAACAATTACGAACATCATCTCATGGAAAATGTTGTGGGGACAGAGAAGCAAAGAAGGTATTTTATTGGCAGAATACTTAGAAGATGCAACAGGTCTGCTAAAGAAACTGCCTAAACAACACTTGTCCATCCTGTCATGGAGTAGTGCTGTGTGGTATGGGATCCTTACCTGATAAGACTGAAATTGGATATCTAGAGAGTTCAATGAAGGGTATCTTGTTTTGTACCAGGTGTACCGGTATGAAATGAGCGTTAAGATACAAATGTGACGATAGGGAACATTCGTTGTGAACGAGCCTTAATTTTTTTTTGTTTGGTTCGTATGACATCTGTCAAAGATATTTAGTATACATCAAGTCACGGAACAAACATCATATGTTTTCATCGTGTTAACAATGTCGAATTTTTTACCAGAAAGTGATGTTTTGCGGAAAGTATTAATTTTTTGTTTTCATTTGAGAAAAAGTGCTGCACAGTCGCATCGAATGCTTGTCGAGGCATATGGTGATCATGCTTTATCAGAACCAACATGCAAAAGATGGTTTCAACAGTTCAGAAATAATAATTTTGATGTAAGAAGTGAGGAACGTGGAAGACCACAAAAAGGTTGGAAGATGCCGAATTGCAAGCAATATTGGATGAAGATGATACTTTGAGTCAGACGCAAATGGCAGCAATGCTAAATGTTGGACAACAAACAGTTTCTGACCATTTGAAAGCTATGGGAAAGATCCAAAAGTGTGAAAAATGGGTGCCACATGAATTGAATGAAAGACAGAAGGAAAACCGATAAACCATTTGTCAAATTTTGCTTCAAAGACATGAAAGAAAATCAATTTTGCATCGAATTGCTACTGGCGATGAAAAATGGATTTATTTTAAGAATCCTAAGCAGGAAAAAACATGGATTAATCCTGGACAACTATCAACATCGACTGCAAAACCAGATCGATTCGGCAAGAAGACAATGCTCTGTGCTTGGTGGGATCAGAAAGGTGTGGTGTATCATGACCTTCTAATACCCCACGAAACTGTGAATACTAATCGCTACAGACAACAAATGATCAATTTGAACTATGCATTGATCGAAAAAAGACCAGAATGGGCGAGAAGACACGGCAAAGTAATTTGTTTACAGAACAATGCACCTGCACACAAAGCAAAACTGGTTCAGGATACAATCAAAATACTTGGCTGGGAGCTGCTACCCCACGCGCCGTATTCACCATTATTCCGACTACCACTTGTTTTCATCAATGGGACACGCATTGGCTGAGGAACACTTCGATTCCTACGAAGAAGTCGAAAATTGGGTGTCTGATTGGTTTGCTTCAAAAGACGAACATTTCTATTGGCGTGGTGTCCACAAATTGCCAGAAAGGTGGTCAAAATGTATAGAAAGCAATGGTCAGTACTTTGAATAAAATGTTTTTACTTTTCAATTCAAAATTAGTGTTTCATTTTCACATAAAACGCTGATTTCATACCGGTACACCTGGTATCACCGTGAAGCAGGAGGGAGATTGTCACGGATATAATACGCGAGCTCTGGTGACGAGGCCTTTTTCGTTGCGGCGGGATTGTTTCATAAAATTTCAGTCACCGACTTCCTCCTCCGAATGCGAAAATAGTTTGTTGGCTTCCACCCACACAGACAGAAATGACCATCGTAATAAAATAAGGCACCAGAAATCGCATAGGAACATTTACGTGTTCCTTTTTCCCACGTCCCGTTCAAGTGTGGAATGATGGAGAAACAGTCAACGTGATTCTGTAAACTGTATCTGAAGCTCTTGCACAATAGTGATGTAGCGATAGTTGTAGATTTAAGTGTTGGACGTCTACATCTCATCACAGAACGTGCAGATCTGAGGCTTCCCACTCTGTCAAGCAGAACAGGTGACGATCTCTGGCAGACCTGACGACGAAATTCTACGCTGGTGGAGAGACAAGTGTTGCAGAGAACTCCGTTCAGTGCACACTGTTGAACACAGGGCTCTGCAACGTACGACCCATACGTGTTCCCATTTTGCCCCAGAGTCTTGGTCAGTTACGACTGCATTGGGCACAGGATCATGGAGCCAGAACCGTGGAACAGTGAGAAGGTATCGCTCGTACAGTTAAATCACATTTCTCACTACACAAGGTCGATGGTTACTTCCGGGTACGCTATCATCCAAAGGAACTGCAGCTCGGAACGTGCACTGCGCCGCAAACGCAAGCCAGTGGTTGTATAAGGGGCATTCAAATGAAACCCAGTCACTAGTGTAAAGTACCGGTAACGATTTTGTTAACTCAAAAATGTAGTAGTAAACGTACTCAAAGATAGTCACCATATCTGTTGGCACAATTATCCCATTGCGAAACTAGCGGGTCAATTCCATCCTTGAAGAAGCTACACTACTGGCCATTAAAATTGCTACACCACGAAGATGACGTGCTACACACGCGAAATTTAACCGACAGGAAGAAGATGCTGGGTTATGCAAATGATTAGCTTTTCACAGCATTCGCACAAGGTTGAAGCCGGTGGCGACACCTACAACGTGCTGACGTGAGGAAAGTTTCCAACCGATTTCTCATACACAAACAGCAGTTGACCGGCGATGCCTGGTGATGCCTCGTGTAAGGAGGAGAAATGCGTACCATCAGGTTTCCGACTTTGATAAAGATCGGATTGTTGCCTATCGCGATTGCGGTTTATCGTATAGCGACATTGATGCTCGCTTGGTCGAGATCCAATGACTGTTAGCAGAATATGGAATCGGTGGGTTCAGGAGGGTAATACGGAACGCCGTGCTGGATCCCATCGGCCTCATATCACTAGCAGTCGAGATGACAGGCATCTTATCCGCATGGCTGTAACGGATCGTGCAGCCACGTCTCGATCCCTGAGTCAACAGATGGGGACGTTCGCAAGACAACAATCATCTGCACGAACAGTTCGACGAGGTTTGCAGCATGGACTATCAGCTAGGAGACAACGGCTGCGGTTACCCTTGACGCTGCATCACAGACAGGAGCGCCTGCGATGGTGTACTCAACGACGAACCTGGGTGCACGAATGGCAAAACGTCATTTTTTCGGATGAATCCAGGTTCTGTTTATAGCATCATGATAGTCGCATCCGTGTTTGGCGACATCGCGGTGAACGCACATTGGAAGCGTGTATTTGTCATCGCCATACTGGCGTATCACCCGGCGTAATGATATGGGGTGCCATTGGTTACACGTCTCGGTCACCTCTTGTTTGCAATGACGGCACTTTGAACAGTGGACTTTACATTTGAGATGGGTCACGACCCGTGGCTCTACCCTTCATTCCAACCCTACATTTCAGCAAAAAAATGGTTCAAATGGCTCTGAGCATCTATGGTCATCAGTCCCCTACAACTTAGAACTACTTAAACCTAACTAACCTAAGGACATCACACAACACCCAGTCATCACGAGGCAGAGAAAATCCCTGACCCCGCCGGGAATCGAACCCGGGAACCCGGGCGCGGGAAGCGAGAACGCAACCGCACGACAACGAGCTGCGGAAACACTTCAGCAGGATAATGCACGACCGCATGTTGCAGGTCCTGTACGCGCCTTTCTGGATATAGAAAATGTTCGACTGCTGCCCTGGCCAGCACATTTTCCAGATCTCTCACCAACTGAAAACGTCTGGGCAATGGTGGCCGAGCAACTGGCTCGTCACAATACGCCCGTCACTACTCTTGATGAACTGTGGTATCCTGTTGAAGCTGTATGGGCAGCTGTACCTGTACACGCCATCGAAGCTCTGTTTGACTCAATGGCCAGGCGTATCAAGGTCGTTATTACGGCCAGAGGTGGCTGTTCTGGGTACTGATTTCTCAGGATCTATGCACCCAAATTGCGTGAGAATGTAATCACATGTCAGTTCTAGTATAATATATTTGTCCAATGAATACCCGTTTATCATCTGCATTTCTTCTTGGTGCAGCAGTTTTAATGTCCAGTAGTGTCGTAGGCTGCTGTCCGATCCAGGCCTGGACCCAGTCACACACTTCGTCGCGTAGCATATCGTACAAAAGTGAAGTAGGTTACAAGCAGCGGATCGTACAGTATGGACCATTCCCGTGGGAGAGTCCACCAATTGTACTGAACTTCCTTCTGATTGGTCGGCACATTCGGGTGTTAGGCGCCAAAACGCCTAACTCCTCTTATTAATCATTTGTACACTTTTCATTGTTATTAACCCAGTTTTCAGTATGACTATCTCTCATGGTTACCCTGCGAGTCTACCGTTGTTGTTTATTAAATTTCACTAGTTTTGGGAAACATAAGAGTAACGATATTACAATCGAAGTGCTTCGCACATCTTCGGGTCGCTTTGGTGCGCCTGGGAGACTAAGTACTTCGGCTGCGCTAGTCACACATTTCGGGTGTTCCTTAGAGCCGGACATGTATCTCTGTTTCGGACTGACAAGTCGTACTCAATACCGTAAGTTGTCAGAAAAGTTACCGTACTTTTAAGAAAGCTATGTCAAGTGTCGTAGAAGACAGTGTAAAAAGTGATTACTTAAAATACACTCCTGGAAATTGAAATAAGAACACCGTGAATTCATTGTCCCAGGAAGGGGAAACTTTATTGGCACATTCCTGGGGTCAGATACATCACATGATCACACTGACAGAACCACAGGCACATAGACACAGGCAACAGAGCATGCACAATGTCGGCACTAGTACAGTGTATATCCACCTTTCGCAGCAATGCAGGCTGCTATTCTCCCATGGAGACGATCGTAGAGATGCTAGATGTAGTCCTGTGGAACGGCTTGCCATGCCATTTCCACCTGGCGCCTCAGTTGGACCAGCGTTCGTGCTGGACGTGCAGACCGCGTGAGACGACGCTTCATCCAGTCCCAAACATGCTCAATGGGGGACAGATCCGGAGATCTTGCTGGCCAGGGTAGTTGACTTACACCTTCTAGAGCACGTTGGGTGGCACGGGATACATGCGGACGTGCATTGTCCTGTTGGAACAGCAAGTTCCCTTGCCGGTCTAGGAATGGTAGAACGATGGGTTCGATGACGGTTTGGATGTACCGTGCACTATTCAGTGTCCCCTCGACGATCACCAGTGGTGTACAGCCAGTGTAGGAGATCGCTCCCCACACCATGATGCCGGGTGTTGGCCCTGTGTGCCTCGGTCGTATGCAGTCCTGATTGTGGCGCTCACCTGCACGGCGCCAAACACGCATACGACCATCATTGGCACCAAGGCAGAAGCGACTCTCCATCGCTGAAGACGACACGTCTCCATTCGTCCCTCCATTCACGCCTGTCGCGACACCACTGGAGGAGGGCTGCACGATGTTGGGGCGTGAGCGGAAGACGGCCTAACGGTGTGCGGGACCGTAGCCCAGCTTCATGGAGACGGTTGCGAATGGTCCTCGCCGATATCCCAGGAGCAACAGTGTCCCTAATTTGCTGGGAAGTGGCGGTGCGGTCCCCTACGGCACTGCGTAGCATCCTACGGTCTTGGCGTGCATCCGTGCGTCGCTGCGGTCCGGTCCCAGGTCGACGGGCACGTGCACCTTCCGCCGACCACTGGCGACAACATCGATGTAGTGTGGAGACCTCACGCCCCACGTGTTGAGCAATTCGGCGGTACGTCCACCCGGCCTCCCGCATGCCCACTATACGCCCTCGCTCAAAGTCCGTCAACTGCACATACGGTTCACGTCCACGCTGTCGCGGCATGCTACCAGTGTTAAAAGACTGCGATGGAGCTCCGTATGCCACGGCAAACTGGCTGACACTGACGGCGGCGGTGCACAAATGCTGCGCAGCTAGCGCCATTCGACGGCCAACACCGCGGTTCCTGGTGTGTCCGCTGTGCCGTGCGTGTGATCGTTGCTTGTACAGCCCTCTCGCAGTGTCCGGAGCAAGTATGGTGGGTCTGACACACCGGTGTCAATGTGTTGTTTTTTCCATTTCCAGGAGTGTATAAACAATCAAAATACATTATTAAGAAGTGTCGCCTACCATCATTGTCAGTACTACAGATCTTGCCCTCTGTAGATACGGAGACAAACCTGGAGAGGTGGCATCCCACAAAAAAAAAAGCACAAACGCAGGTTCAAGTTCAGAAAATGTTCGACTGCTGCCCTGGCCTGCCTGGGAGGCACAGCAGCCTCCGCCGAAGAAGATCCCACGACCGACGAGCTGTCTTCTGCGCTGGGGACACAACTTTGCAAGACCTCAGGTTAGTGGAAAGAACGGTTAGGGACTCTTATTCAATCTCTACAGATCTCTCCAACTTGCAGATCCGACTTCCAACACGACAACGCATAATTTATAATACCCTCGGAAACATACCAAGGATTTGTCGCCTCCATTCCGAGCAGAATCGCTGCTATTTTGCCCTACAAACGTGGACCCACGCCCTATTAAGCAGATGGTAGTAATGTTTTGGCTAATCTATGTTCTCCTCTCTACATCTGCTATTGCTCCGAGACACCGGTCCGCCAGTGTGTACCGTGCCGGCCATCCAGGACAAGTTTTCTATGCGAGCGTGGTAACACTGTCAGGAACACTAGTGGCTACCAGCTCAACTGAAAGCACAACCCAGTTGCACATACAACAGTTCAATAAAGAGGATTGCTGTGTCTAAAGAGAGACGAAGACTACAAAAGTGACTCAGAACGTTACGAAAACAGTATAAAAAAACAGAGCTGCGCTGTCACAAAATCTACACCGCAGGGAGCGTAAGGATAAGGGCACGGAAAGCGTCTTGAAGAGTCTGAAATGAAATGGTTTACATGGTGTTCAGCGGGTCCTATTGGAAGATAACTAGTACTCATGTTGGTGAGACTGTTCTCCCGGGCCGGCCGTGGTGGTCAAGCGGTTCTAGGCGTAACAGTCTGGAACCGCGCGACCGCTACGGTCGCAGGTTCGAATCCTGCCTCGGGCATGGATGTGTGTGATGTCCTTAGGTTAGTTAGGTTTAAGTAGTTCTAAGTTCTAGGGGACTGATGACCTTAGAAGTTAAGTCCCATAGTGCTCAGAGCCATTTGAACCATTTCTGTTCTCCCGATGGCGCAAGTATTGTTCTAGACAGCTGCCGTATACTAGAATGCCTACTTGCCATACGACTATTCGCGGACGTAGACGTTTGTAGGCAGGGAAGTGGCAACGCTATAAAAAGGTAGCTAAACACGGGATGACGTATGGAGGAGTTATGCTTGGTACAGGGGCTGGCGATAAACCCCCAACATAAAGAAATGTAACTTACTGCGCCCCAGTACGGCAAAGACATGTAATTGTTCCATTACTCTACTGGTGATCGTTCGCGGGAAGTGGCAACCTTGCCTATTTACGAGTATGCGCCCGGGGCGACATAAAATGGAACGACCGCGTAAAACTATTTGGAGGAAAAGCAATCGACTGGCTGAGACTCAGTGCAAGGATCCTAAAGAAATTTAACTCACCCACGAACGAAGTAGCTTCCAAAACCTCCGTGCAGTCATACAAGATCTGCAGTTTCCAGCGGAAAAAATATCGCTTCAGCAGTGTTAAGAAGGCACGGTATCGAGACAATATTTACTCCAATAAGAATGTTGTGGGAGTGATTGACAACTGCAAAGGACATACACACGTTCAACGCTTGTCATGGCAGGAGAATACAGGATTTCTTGCACATGCGATCAAGTGTACATACCATTAAAAATACAAAAAAATTGAAAAATCGGTCGTTTCGAGAAATGGTTTGTAAGAAATAAGGTCGATTATAAAAAGATCTGATGCGCCACATTCGCTGTACATGACTTTGTGCGTCATTCAAATGCGCGTCAAATGTTTCACTAAACTATTTTATTTCTTACTTTTACACGAACTATTTCACAGAACATTTGGCCAATTTTCTTTCAATTTATTTTTAATTTTCAAGTTTGTTCAGAAACCACGATCTTATTGACACTTCATTTGCTCACGTAGCGTCTATTCGAAATATCCTAAACTTAGTTCCTGATTCGGAGGAGGCCATTTTAAAAATCAAATATGACATCACTGCGACTTTTAAACGCAAAATGAAGAAATGAACTTTTTCATACTTCTTTTACTAGCAGTATCTGTTCGTGGAGTAGATCAATTTCTTTCCCCCCAAATCGCAAAGTTGTTTTTTGTTAATTACCCTGAATACTTTCACGCAAGTATTTTTGCAAAATTTACCTATTTCCTGCTGTTCGTTTGGTTAAGAAAATTGGACGGAAAATAATTGTACAATTTTCCCTCATTTTCCTTAATTACCATGATTACTTTAAAGCAATTTTTCTGCAGAACTATGCTTCACGCTGGTTAGTTTGATACCACATTTGTCCATTTCCCCCTCATAGTTTGACTATGCAAATTGGGACAATAACCTATGGCGTAACTGATAGGTAGTCTTGTTTTCGTTCCGCTCGTACACTGGACCGAAAGGAAGCATCAACATGCGGCTTGAACAACACGAAAGCAATTGTCCGTGCAACATACGTAAATCGGCTGCAGCAGAACATGCACTGGGGCCCGGGTCTCACGTAATTCCATTCTCTCACACTTCGGCTTTACCGAGGTCCGATCACTGCTGTGCTAGGTGTACAGAGCGGTGATAAAGAACATAAACAACTTTGACGTAAAAGGAGGATTTAAATGAGTCGAGTAGTTGGCCTTGGTGCTAATTACAGTAAACAATGCCAACTTTTCCGCAGTACAAGCTACATTATATAGACGTTGCGCGGTTACGTGCAAATAATTTTGTCTGAGGAGCTTCTTCAACTTCGAAAATCAAGTAATGAAGGCTTTATAGCCTCTGAGGATGACTCCAGCATTAGGAGGCGAAATGGTAGGCACAGAAATGTCTCTCAGACCACGACCTACTGCCCATACAACTAAAGTCACCTAGGGTGCCACTACATATTCTGTGCCTCTCATTTCGTTCTCGTTTGTCGATGTCTGCCCACCGCCATGTAGGAGGCTGAGCATTCTACCCAATAGCGGCGACACAAAGTAGTAAGTCACCTTCCGGAGTTGCCATCTCAGATATCTCTCGACGATTTTTGATCCTGCCTACACCAATGTACGACCCTCAACATTTCTTTCCCATTCGGCTACAGCAGCTGCAAATATTTTCATTCAATACACTGCTTAAGTCTAAAGTGTCTCTCTGATCGTTCCCAAAACCTCGTTGCATTTCTATCTCGAGCAGATATAGGCCTGGACTATGTTTTAGAAAATCAACCTGTAGGTTTAGTTCCGAAATGGGATCAGAAATTAAGCAGTTTTATCAACTGTTGCAACTAGGACGCAGTAAGAAGTGACTGAACTTTTCCATTCGTCATCCATTCGTATCTTCACACAGCTTATCAAGTGAACTTCTCAAGCAAGCATTATTATTAAAAGACGAAGAATTGCTGGGGACGGAAAAATAAAAGAATGCACAGCTTTGCGTGCGGCTCAGATCGGCGACTTCGCCGTCAGCGTGGCTACATCTAAATATACATCCACGTCTCCATCTTCTCCCTACCATCAGCCGCTATGCTCGGCATTAGCAATCAAGCAGGCCAGCAGTAACGTACCGTTTTTGTGTAAACATCTGCGAAGTCTGTGTTCTATACGCGAACAGATTATTAAAACACAAGTGTAGCGTCTGTGTTAACAACTGTAGCGCCACGAAATTGTACCGAGTGGCGGGTAACATTGTTAGCACATAGTAGCATGCTGCAGCTCAATGCAGCTTACTTTACTAGCACATGATATATTGCAAAGTGGCAACAAGTAAATTTTTCAAATGGTTCTAATGGTTCTAAGCACTATGGGACTTAACATCTGTGGTCATCAGTCCCCTACAACTTAGAACTACTTGAACCTAACTAACCTAAGGACATCACACACATCCATGCCCGAGGCAGGATTCGAACCTGCGACCGTAGCTGCCGCGTGGTTCCAGACTGAAGTGCCTAGAACCGCTCGACTACAGCGGCCGGCAACAAGTAAATTTCCGAAAGTCATTCGACACTGTACCACATTGTCGCTAACAAGCATAAAACACTATCACCCGTAGAATCTTCAAGGATATGAGATTACCCGGAAGAATTTTTTCGAGTAATAGAACTCAATACATTATATTGAACGGAGAATGTTCAGCATAAGCGAAAGCAACAAACATCGTGTGTGCCACAGGGGAGCGTTTTATCAAACAGTGTGAGCGGCACTACAGGGTTTTTCGCCAACGATGCTGCTGCCCGCAGAAAGGTATGGAGAGTTGACAGTTTTTAAGGAGACGCGGAAGGCCTCTGACAAAATGCGTTACTGGTGCAAGCAATGGCAGTGGGACAGTTCGCCTCACAACTCTTCAGACATTTCATGACTTTGTATTAGTTTTCTTTCAAGTTAGGTTGGAACGCGATACGCATTATAGTGTCTCCTAATTACGGCATGCGAACAAGTCACAGTTGAGAAGCGGCGACCGACCGATGCCACGGACAGGCGGAAAACGCTACGACTGGTACAGCGGGTCGTCCTGTGGCACAGAACTGTGGGGTGGGGCCAATAGAGGTTGTGAGGGAAGCACTGAGCGACGGCAGATGCCCGCTGTTCAACACCCAAAGCGATGATACGCAGTAACAAATAGCTGTGTCAGCAAATGGCCACAAATGAGGAGCGAAGCACAAATATTTTCGTAAGCTTATTGCTTATTTTTATACCACTGTTTTGAAGTACCTTCAAAGAGCTGATACGCCAAAATCAAAAGTGCAGAAGGTCTCACGAACGCTTACGGAAATATTGAACTGAAATTTAGTGTATTGCGAAGTCAATCGGCTCTAGAGCCTCGCAGGGGTAACATAGCGTACCACTTCTGTTTCAGGAACACGTACGAGTATTTATAGCAAAGGTGAGCGCCTAGATCTCTTGGCTGTCATACCACATGCCATTTAATATGACATCGTATGACTACAGCATCAATGAGTCACAACTGAAATCAGTCAACTCATACGTGCGTGTAATCATTTTTAAGTATATGAAGTGGAATGAACACACAGGTTCAGCCGCATGTAAAGGAGGTTGCAGACCCTGGTTCATTGGTGGTGTGTTGGGAAAAAGCAATGATTCGACAAAGGATTGCTTACAACACACTGGTGCGATCCGTCCTAGAAAACAGCTTAATACGAAATTGTTAGGGTTTTCGTGGCCACTTGTTGACAAACTGCCTGTTGGCTTCTCTCTCGGGTTCTTCGGTCGACGTTCGTCTGGTGATTTGGCTCACGTTTCACCGGCCCATGTGGTTGGTACTGTCAAAGCTTCACCCTCCAGTCCACCACCAGCAATGGAGAGTGAAGATTTGACATTGCCAGCCACATGTGCTGGTGAAACGTCAGAAAAATCATCAGACGAACGTCGGCCGAAGAGCCCGAGACAGAAGCCAACAGGCATTATGTCAATACAGCTTAAGTTTGTGCGGCCCATACAAATATAAGTACCTAGGGTTATTGGACGTGTAAAAATAAGGACAACATGAATGGTAAGAGCACTGTCGAAACGCTGATCAACATGATATGAGAGGTGATTGAAGAGAGATGGAGTCTGTAAAAGCCTGCAAATCAAGTTCCAAGGAAACAGTTATGTGAGGAATCTATGTGTATATACAGGGTGGTCCACTGATCGTGACTGCGCCAAATATCTCACGAAATAAGCGTCAAACGAAAAAAATTCCAAGAACGAAACTTGTCTATCTTGAAGGGGGAAACCAGATGGCGCTATGGTTGGCCCACTAGATGGCGCTGCCACAGGTCAAACGGATATCAACTGCGGTTTTTTTTAAAAATAGGAACCCTCATTTTTTATTACATATTCGTGTATTACGTAAAGAAATATGAATGTTTTAGTAGAACCACTTCTTTCGCTTTGTGATAAATGGCGCTGTAATAGTCACAAACATATGGCTCACAATTTTAGACGAACAGTTGGTCACAGGTAGGTTTTTCAAACTAAAATACAGAACGTAGGTACGTTTGAACATTTTATTTCGGTTGTTCCAATGTGATACATGTACCTTTGTGAACTTATCAGCGTGATTACCTGTGATACCACATTAATGCAATAAATGCTCAGAATGATGTCCGTCAACCTCAATTCATTTGGCAATACGTGTAACGACATTCCCCTCAACAGCGAGTATTTCGCCTTCCGTAATGTTCGCACATGCATTGACAATGCGCCGACGCATGTTGTCTGGCGTTGTCAGTGGATCACGATAGCCAATATCCTTTAACTTTCCCCACAGAAAGAAATCCGGGGACGTCAGATCCGGTGGACGTGCGGACCATGGTATGGTGCTTCGACGACCAATCCACCTGTCATGAACTACGCTGTTCATTACCGCTTCAACCGCACGCGAGCTATGTGCCGGACATCCACCACGTTGGAAGTACGTCGCCATTCTGTCACGCAGTGAAACATCTTGTAGTAACATCGGTAGAACATTACGTAGGGAATCAGCATACTTTGCACCATTTAGATTGCCATCGATAAAATGGGGGCCAAGTACCCTTCCTCCAATAATGCCGCACCATACATTAACCCGCCAAGGTCGCTGATGTTCCACTTGTCGCAGCCATCGTGGATTTTCCGTTGCCCAGTAGTGCATATTATCCCGGTTTACGTTAGCGCTAAATAGAACGCGTGCAAAAAATCTGTCATCGTCCCGTAATTTCTCTTGTGCCCAGTGGCAGAACTGTACAAAACGTTCAAAGTTCAAATGATTCAAATGGCTCTGAGCACTATGGGACTTAACATCGAGGTCATCAGTCACCTAGAACTTAGAACTACTTAAACCTAACTAACCTAAGGACATCGCACACATCCATGCCCGAGGCAGGATTCGAACCTGCGACCGTAGCAGTCGCGCAGTTCCGGACTGAGCGCCTAGAACCGCGAGACCACCGCGTCCGGCGACGTTCAAAGTCGTCGCCATGCAATTCCTGGTGAATTTAATTATGGTACGGGCGCAAACAATGTTGATGTAGCTTTCTCAACACCGACGTTTTTGAGATTCCCGATTCTCGCGCAATTTGTCTGCTACTGATGTGTGGATTAACCGCGACAGCAGGTAAAACACCTACTTGGGCATCATCATTTGTTGCAGGTCGTGGTTGACGTTTCACATGTGGCTGGACACTTCATGTTTCCTTAAATAACGTATCTATCCGGCATGATGTCGTCCAGGATACCAAGCAGCATATATAGCACACGCCGGTTGGGCATTTTGATCACAATAGCCATACATCAACACGATATCGACCTTTCCCGCAATTGGTAAACGGTCCATTTTCACACGGGTAATGTAACACAAAGCAAATACCGTTCGCATTGGCGGAATGTTACGTGATACCACGTAGTTATAAGTTTGTGACTATTACAGTGCCATCTGTCACAAAGCGAAAAAAGCGGTCCAACTAAAACATTCATATTTCTTTACTTACTACACGAATATGTAATAAAAAATGGGAGTTCATATTTTAAAAAACGCAGTTGATATCCGTTTGACCTATGTCAGCGCCATCTAGCGGGCCAACCATAGCGCCATCTGGTTTCCCCCTTCAAGCTAGACGAGTTTCGCTCATTGAGTTTTTTCGTTTAATGCGTATTTCGTGAGATATTTGGCCCGGTCACTATCAATTGACCACCCTGTACAGGGTCATTCGAAAGTGCCTCGAGGGTTTCAGAGGAGAACTACGCGAAAACTCCAAACTATACAGAAAATAGACACACATCAGTGGCGAGCGCATCTCTCTAAGATTTTAGCCCACGCATGTGCTCGGTATGGGCACCATTCATGATGCGGCAGACGTCAATAGTCTTAGAATTCAGTAAAGTCATAAAGCAATCCAATCAACGAAACAAAAATATGGAAAAACCCGTGAAGTCGCAAATCTTTGTAGTGGAAGGTGGGAATATTACGAACAACATACTATAACTCCCTGACCAGTGTGGTGTGAACTTTGGAGGGGGGGGGGGGGAGGGGGTTCTGAAGGAAAATGTTTCTCAGTACAAGATTAAACTACATTGAATTTCCTACGAAATTTTTCCGCGTTGCAAGGGATGGAAAGTAGCGCATTATCAAAAACAGTGCTTCAATGGTATAAAATTAATGTTTACTTTTACATGAAGTGGGCTAAGAACCAGTATTAAATGTGTGTACCATGTCTAAACCCGGTAGAGCCGTATCAAGGGATAAATTAAGATCTGGAAGCATAACACGGCGCAGCGTAGAGGCGCGGAGGAAGGTACGTCGCCAGATTGTGTTCATGCAACTCCCTCCTCCACAGGTCTGCAAACTGAAGAGCGAGCAGCTTATTCCCCTCTCTACCCCACAACGTCACAAGAAGCAACTGCAAAGTGTTTCACAAAGTTATAACGATGCTCCGCAGCCGCTTTCTGAAGCATCGGCAACGCAACGAGAAAACGTGCTCGGAGATGTTTATTTTCCACAAAGTGCATAGATTACGTGTGTGAGTTACTAAAAATACGAGTGCAAGAAACACATATGGGGACATTCTACATACAAATCTGCACACTTCGTAGTATTCTTCTCGAAAGGCTACTTTCCCCGCCAGGAGCGCTACTCACTTTTAATTATGCAGACAAACTCTACCTCCCTTCCCCCGCCCCCAAGGCAAGATTCGTTTAGTTTTTTACTGGGATACATTTTCACTGGAACCTAGGTTTTCGAGTTACTGAAAAAAATAGGGAAGTGCCCTTTAAATGTCACCCCCGACCCTTCCCCGTCCCAACGCTCACATCCCACTGGTCCCACTTTTTAGTACGTTGTTCACGACACTTCCTCCTACCACTGACTACATGATTTTTCCCCTATTCCGCCTTTTTTGGTCTTCGTTGGCTGGGCCATAACAGCAACAACAAAAACCGGTCTGTTCATTGTGTTGCCTATCTGCACCTGCGAACTAATACGATGCGACAATACGGAGCAGATGATTGGTCTATATCTTCCGACGCACCTGCGTCCTAGTGGTGTACTGCTACGCCATGGGGCATATTACGTATAGAAATTCTGAGAGCTGCTCTATAAACACATGAGCGTCATTTTCACGCTTCCGTACCTCAATCGGTAAAAACGGAACCCTTTGTTACCAGTTTGTCTGTCTGTCTGTTCGACTGTCTGTCTGTTCGACTGTTAAGACCCGCTTTTCTCTGGAACGGCGGGAGGTGTCTAGTTGAAATTTATATTAAATACTAAGGTCCATGGTTCCTTAGCGGTTTAAAAAATTTAAGCTTCTAAGTCAGCGCAGCCGAAAGATACGGCCATATATGGCATATATTTTGATGCTCGCAAACTCAGTCATGTAAGCCAGTAGATGAACTATCTACATATCTGTTGCGCCTGGTGGTCTAGTTCCGTATGGCTTGTAGTTTCGGCACAGTCATCTTCTGAAACTGCAGGGGTACTTACGAACAGCCCCGTAGTACAGTCTTACAAGTACCGATCCCATAAGGCCGGCTAAGACAAAATTCGACAACTTGCAACGTGCACAGAGGCATTGAAACAGTCATTCTAGCCGTACGGCACGCGTGAATGTCCCGTGTAGGAAACCTAACTTGTGGCGCCATGGGAAACATCCACTGGGATGCACTGCACAGCGATTTGCAGAGCAGACTACAAGCGCTTATTTTATATAGGACAAGAAAACTAAACTGGTATGTTGCAGCAACCAGCTCAGGAATCACTACAAGTAAGTGCTTTATCCACACGTGGGCTTTCTGTGTTGAGTGACAGCCAGAGCAATTCTATACTGGCGTCAGCAAAGCCTGGGGATAAAGTGATTCGACAGGTTCGTGACCAAACAGAGAAGCAACAAGTAGAGCCCCTCTTATAATAACGACAAATGAAAGGTAACGTCATACAAATGAGAAAGAGTCCGACAGCACGTAACGCCGCTTCCTTTGGACACAAAAATTGAAAATATAAAATAGTATCCAAAGCTCAATAAAAGCCCCAAAATCCAAGATCCAAATTTCTAGTCCCACTGGAATAGCATCACTTGAATGGTAGCAAATGTATAAAAAAGAAATCCAGTATAAAGTGACTTAATGTTTTGAAAACGGAAAGAAAAGAAGTAGAATCAATTAGTTTCAAATTAAAATAATAGTAGATCGCAAAGTAGTGTACTTATAGATCGCGGAATGAGTGAACTCAAAGAGTACTCCCTGTGAGTACTCTTTGAGGACACTGCGTAATACAGACGAAAAAAGTCAGACACAGTTAATGCGCTGCTAGCGCTTGCTGGATCAGGTCGTGTCTCAACGTGTGTTCTTGTACGCAGGCGCGGCGAGATCGTTTTTTCTGCATTTTTGGAAATTTTGCGATCTCCTAGGAATCATTAAACTTGCAATAGATAGATCAGCAACCTGTGACATTACAGCCTTTATCATTGCGATTTTTAACATGTAAAAGTTTTTTTTCTGTATTCGCGTTAGTATGTGCGAACTTTTAACATATACCAATGAATGTTGTAACCAGATATCTTTGCCGCGCTCCTGAAAAGCGCAGAATATCACGATAGCTATAAACTGTTATACGCTGCTATCGATCAGTAAAAAAACGATGCACCTATGTTTTCAAAATAACAATTGCCAATTTTTACTTCTGCAGGGAGCCGCGCCGCTGTCTAGCTCTTCTGTGAATGTGTTGCGAGTCGGACGCAAAAGTATTGTGCTCCATACTGATATAGTCATTTTATTGTAACTTTAAGAGTTTAAGTGATTAAAAATATATGTAGCCACAAACAAGCGAGAATGTGTATCATGAAAATTCGCTCCACCGCCATGTTAATGTAAGTTTCCGTTTCATAATATAGTACTTGAAGCCTTGAAGTTTATTTAATTTCAAAGAAAATCTCTCAACCTTATTTTCATTAATTATACTTGTGATAATCTTTCCTGTTTAAAAGATTTATGCAGCTTATGATGCAGCGCGTGTTCTGTCGGAACAGGAGGCTGTCGTGACGACATCGTTATAGTATTTATTCCAAGTTCTTTCAGTTCCGTTTATATGTTCATACAAATCCAATTAGTTGGTCCCTTAGGTTTCTTTCATGTAACTTCCGTCTGTTTTCTCCGCGCGATCTTCCTCCGAAAAAAATTTCTGTTCATTTTTTTTAGTAATTTTCGATATCGCGAATGAGAAAAGACAGCCGCCTCCTGCTCCGAACGGAACACCACGACTTTTCTAACGTCGGAGAGTAACGCACGAATTTTCCGCTAAAAGGTAATAGAATTTCTTAAAGCTGGATCAATTACACATGTTGCTGCTGTTCTCCGACAAATCTGGTGTGATTAATAGTAATTTATTCTGTCACGACAAAAAGAACCAATTTTATTTTTACCAAAGCAACAAAGCTTTCAATTAAATTACTAAAAAAAAATCATACCAGAAACCTTGAGTATATCTTTACGTAAAGCCAAGACAGGAAAAGACCCGAACTTGTCTTAATTGATTATCATACAGGGAAGACTGAACTTTGTCCAAAAGTAATAGACTGTTAGTAATTTACCGACATATGAAGTGAACATTGGTATCGAATTGTGAGAAAATATTGAAGTTTCGTTAAAGTAGAAAATGAAATCTGGATCTTGTTACAAACTCTGACTGAAACTTACGTAACTAATACCACCCAGCTTATGGAAAAGTTACTTCCTTAATACAATGATAGGACGTGAATAGTATAGAGTACACCAACATAAAGTGGATTTACTGTGTGACATTTCTTTCAACCCTTTTAATATTGTGTGTTTAAGAAATATTTATTTGTGCGACGACATAGATTAATAAGAGAGCGCAGCATACATAAATATTCTTTGCCGCGTTAGACAGTTACTGTGCCGATTCGAACTATTAAGCTTACGTAAACTGAAAACTTTACGGGAGAAACTATTGCCGTACATGGACTGTAGCCATAATTAGCACAAGGATAGCCACTGGTGTGCAACTACAGGTAGCTGTGCTCGAACACGTCGGGGAGCAAATAATTATTTGAACTGGTCTGTATCATTGATACGCACTCGGCGTGAATACAGTGCAGCAGGACAGATTTTTTCTGTGTAATGTTCCTATATATATACTACCGCTAGTTAGTTGGAGCATGAATTTCATCAACGAACATTTCCAATATATCTTAAGAGGAGCAGTTACAAGCATCAGATGAAGATGGTAAACTACACTCATACATGAGATATTTAACGTTAATATTAAGACTGAGTATGAAAGGGCATGAAAAAGTCAAGTCGGTAGCAGGGAAAGCGTGGTGATTACTGGGAGTGTGTGGAACATACATGAAAGCAAGCGAATACGAGACATTAGTGCGATCAGGTCTACACCACTGCTCCAGCATTTGGAATCCTTATCAGGTAGGCATCACAGCAGACGTTCGATGAACCCTCTGCCAGGCACTTCACTGCGAATTGCAGAGTACAGATATAGATGTAGAATTTAGAATCAGAAGTCTAGGATCCTAACAGATTGGTGCTGCCTATGTGAAGATATAACAGAGATACTGTTGGAAAGTAAATGTGATCTGCAAGAAAGGCGACGTTTAGGCGAAGCCCTGCAGGGTAAATTTAGTGATTCAGAATTCGAGGAAGATTCTACAGGTAGGCACCGTGCGAGTAAGATGAAAGAGATAAGGGTGCGTACCGAATAGAGATCATAAACGGAGCGAGTATGTGTCTAATGCTGAGGGTTGCGTATTTTACGAATCAAGGCGCCGCTGTTAGTGCTACACTGGCTTCTTCCTTCCCGGTAGGGTTCTACGAAAATGACAAATGACGAGTCTGAGAACGTGGTTGCTTCCTATTGGTCGGTTTGTTCTCTCCTACTGAAGTGTGCAGGTTTGAAAGACTAGTCGTGACGAAATACGGAAGCTGAATGCACGATCGTGCTGTTGCGAAGTGCCACCGACAAGACGGAAACCACCGATTCTCGGGATCAGATGGCCTCTAACGAAGCTGTGTTTGTGCAACTGTGGACGGTGTAAGACGAAAATTAAGTGACGCACTTTATACAACTGCACATGGGCTCCACGAGACGAAGAGTGATCTCCGGAGAAAGTTCTATTCTATACTTCACGCTTCAGATAAAAAATATACGAAGATCGTCCAAGTCAAAGACGATGGTTGTATTCTTGATTATTCCTTGTCCATTAACAGAAAGCATATGAGCTCAGTCAAGCAAAAACAGGGTGCAGGCAACTTCAATTTGTGGGCTAATAGCGATTTCTCTAAATTATCATTCAGTTCTGTAACGTTTTCGAAGGCTGCTGCAAATTTACGATGGCTATTCGGAAAGTAAGGAACGATAGGTCGCGAAATGGAAACCAGCGTGTAAATCAAAACCGTTACATTTGCAGCAGTTAGCTACAACTTCCAGCTACTTATTTCCACAGTCGCCGATCCGACTTAGACGTTTTTCGTAGCGTTATACCAAGTTTCCAATACTCTCGTTATAGAAGGAAGCCGCCAGCGCTTTCCGCCAATTCTCTACGCTGGCCTACAGCTTGTTGTCTGTGCCAAAATGTTGGCTTCATAGCAGAGATGAAACTCAAAGGGAGACAATTACGCGCTGTACTGTGGGTAATCAAAGATTTCCAATTGAAAACGATGCCGGAGCATCTTCATTGCCCCTGCAGAATGCGGCTGAGAATTGTCTTGAAGAAGAAAGCGCACGACAGTTATGTAATGTCAGCTGCATAGCTTCAGGCGAAATTTCTCACCAGGCCCTCGTACTTGGCGGGCGACACTATTGTTCTAGATATCTTTATGTTCTCCCTGTGTGCTCAGAACTAAAAAGAATGACGTAACACAATCGACGGGCATACTAGAGCCACTATCCAACACACCTGTTCAAAACTTAATCGGATTTTCACTGTGGTTTCCATTTCGCGACCGATAGTTCCTTACTTTCCCAATAATCCTCGTATTTTAATACTTGACCACGATTTAGGGAACACACTTCATCCTAGTATTCCGTTTTCTTGTAATGTTGTCACAGTAACGCGTCGAAAGTGCGTGTATATACATCAACGAAATTCTTAGAAATTCTCTGGACAGAGGTTAAATACAGACAAGCTCATAAATTAAGGATAATGCTGATACATGGTGAAACAACGCTCTGGTGAGCGACTTGTGGGTTTAAATCACCTCGAGGTATGACCATGTGGTGCATTTGACCTGCGGTCGTCGCACGGGGGCGCTGGCAGCAGTCCACATACGCAGAGGTGTGTTGGTGCATTTCAAAGTACGGCGCAGCGAGTAAGTGTGCAAACGTTTTCAGACCTGCTAATGGTGACAGTGTGTTGAAAATGGCTCAAAGAACACATATTAATGACGCTATAAGTGTTAGAATACTAGGGCGACTGGAGGCTGGTGAAAAACAGCAGGTCGTAGCAAAGTCCCTCCCTGTGCCACAAAGTGTGATGTCAAGATTATGGCAACGATTCCAGCAGACAGGATACGTGTCCAGGCGCTACAGTACGGGACGTCCACAGTGCACAACCCCACAAGGAGACCAATATCTTACCATCAGTGCCCGCAGACGACCACGGGGTACTGCAGGTAGCCTTGCTCGGGACCTTACCGCAGCCACTGCAACAGTTATCTCCAGACACACAGTCTACAGACGACTGAACAGACATGGTTTATTCGCTCGGAGACCTGCAAGGTGCATTCCACTGACCCCTCGTCACTGGAGAGCCCGTAAAGCCTGGTGTCAAGAACACAGTACACGGTCATTGGAACAGTGGTCCCAGGGTATGTTCACGGACGAGTTCAAGTATAGTCTGAACAGTGATAATCGCCGGGTTTTCATCTGGCGTGAACCAGGAACCAGATACCAACCCCTTAATGTCCTTGAAAGGGACATGTATGGAGGTCGTGGTTTGATGGTGCACGTGCACCCCTGCATATCTTTGACAGAGGAACTGTAACAGGTCAGGTGTATCGGGACGTCATTTTGCACCAGTACGTCCGCCTTTTCAGGGGTGCAGTGGGTCCCACCACGCCACACTAGTCCCTCGCCTACATGTCGGTGCTTATACAACGGAACTGGAGTCGTGCTACGTTGCACATACGCTGCAGCGACACCATCAAAGCGAAACTTTTTGCTCGTCCCTTATATTAAAGTAAATTTACAGCAGTCTTCGAAACAGTTTATACATACGTCGGTACATACAAACACGCAAACTCCCGCAAGCACGCACACAATGTATATACTACATTATTCGCTGCTAAGCCATGGCATTGTTTTGACATATATAACAATCGTCGTGCCGCCGGCCGCGGTGGTCTCGCGGTTCTAGGCGCTCAGTCCGGAACCGCGCGGCTGCTACGATCGCAGGTTCGAATCCTGCCTCGGGCATGGATGTGTGTGATGTCCTTAGGTTAGTTAGGTTTAAGTAGTTCTAAGTTCTAGGGGACTTATGACCACAGATGTTAAGTCCCATAGTGCTCAGAGCCATCTGAAGCCTTCCAGGTACTTAATAAAGTTCGAATACAGTATACAGTATACGTTAATGTAGGACAGAATGCGGCTATAATCTGTGCGAAGTTCCCTCCGCCAAAAGCGGACAGTGTAGATGTAGATCTGTACGTTTAACTACGGACATACCGTGGGAGTCCGACGTTTGGGAAGCGCCACCGGCGAGGTCGTACCGGCAGTGGGTTTCTCACGCGCCATCGTGTCAAGGGCGCGTCGTGAGAGAGGCGGCGGTCAAGCCATGCAACGCCAGAGGCAACAGCCGTCGCGGTCGCCGTCAGCTGCTGTCGCGAAATGTTTATGCAGCCCCCCACCCTTCTTGCAGCGGTGTACCGTAGGTCTCTAGAAGAGCGTAGCGTTCCAAAAGATTGGAAAAGAGCACAGGTCATCCCCATTTTAAAGAAGGGACGTCGAACAGATGTGCAGAACTATAGACCTATATCTCTAACGTCGATCAGTTGTAGAATTTTGGAACACGTATTGTGTTCGGGTATAATGACTTTTCTGGAGACTAGAAATCTACTCTGCAGGAATCAGCATGGGTTTCGAAAAAGACGATCGTGTGAAACCCAGCTCGCGCTATTCGTCCACGAGACTCAGAGGGCCATAGACACATGTTCCCAGGTAGATGCCGTGTTTCTTGACTTCCGCAAGGCGTTCGATACAGTTCCCCACAGTCGTTTAATGAACAAAGAGCATATGGACTATCAGACCAATTCTGTGATTAGATTGAAGAGTTCCTGGATAACAGAACGCAGCATGTCATTCTCAATGGAGAGAAGTCTTCCGAAGTAAGAGTGATTTCAGGTGTACCGCAGGGGAGTGTCGTAGGACCGCTGCTATTCACAATATACATAAATGACCCTGTGGATGACATCGGAAGTTCACTGAGGCTTTTTGCGGATGATGCTGTGGTATATCGAGAGGTTGTAACAATGGAAAATTGTACTGAAATGCAGGAGGATCTGCAGCGAATTGACGCATGGTGCAGGGAATGGCAATTGAATCTCAATGTAGACAAGTGTAATGTGCTGCGAATACATAGAAAGAAATATCCCTTATCATTTAGCTACAGTATAGTAAGTCAGCAACTGGAAGCAGTTAATTCCATAAATTATCTGGGAGTACACATTAGGAGTGATTTAAAATGGAATGATCATATAAAGTTGATCGTCGGTAAAGCAGATGCCAGACTGAGATTCATTGGAAGAATCCTAAGGATATGGAATCCGAAAAGAAAGGAAGTAGGTTACAGTACGCTTGTTCGCGCACTGCTTGAATACTGCTCAGCAGTGTGGGATCCGTACCAGATAGGGTTGATAGAAGAGGTAGAGAAGATCCAACGGAGAGCAGCGCGCTTCGTTACCGGATCATTTAGTAATCGCGAAAGCGTTACGGAGATGATAGATAAACTCCAGTGGAAGACTCTACAGGAGAGACGCTCAGTAGCTCGGTACGTCAAGCAGTATATTGCTCCCTCCTACGTATATCTCGCGAAGAGACCATGAGGATAAAATGAGAGAGATTAGAGCCCACACAGAGGCACACCGACAATCCTTCTTTCCACGAACAACACGAGACTGGAATAGAATGGAGAAACGATAGAGGTTCTGAAGGTGCCCTCCGCCACACACCGAGAAGTGGCTTGCGGAGTATGGATGTAGATGTAGAACAATACCACTTACAATGATCAGCCAGAACATTACTATCATCTACCTAACAGTTGGTATGTCCGACTTTGGCATGGACGTGCCGTGTCGTGGCATGGAAGCAATGAGCCCTTGGTAGGTCGCTGGAGAGAGCGTGCACCATATCTACACATACAAGTCACCTACATTCCGTAATTTTCGGGGAGGCGGGAGGAGGGGAGGAATTCTGACGCCACGTTCAATCACAAATGGCTCTGAGCACTATAGGACTTAACATCTGAGGTCATCACTCCCCTAGAACTTAGAACTACTTAAACCTAACTAACCTAAGGAGAGCACACAACACCTAGCCATCACGAGGCAGAGAAAATCCCTGACCCCGCCGGGAATCGAACCCGGGAACCCGGGCGTGGGAAGCGAGAACGCTACCGCATGACCACGAGATGCGGGCCGTTCAATCACAACTCCATGTGTTTGATCTGGTGCAGATCAGGCAGGTTGGAGGGCCAGCAAATCCATTGGAACTCGCCAATGTGTTCCACGAACCACTCCATCACACTCCTGGTATTCTGACACGGCGCATTGTCTTGCTGGAAAATGCCACAGCCGTTGGGCAACTTTATCGTCATGAGAGGGTGTAAGTGATCTGCAACCACTGTACGATACGTCTTGGTAGTCATGGTGCTTTGCACGAGCTCCACTGGACGCATTAATGCCCACGTGAGCGTTCCCCAGGGCACAATGCAGCCACCGCCAGGTTGTTTCCGTCCCACCGTACAGATGTAAACGAGTTGATCCTGTGGAAGACGACGGATTCGCGCCGTCCCATTGGCACGATGTAGAAGGTATCGGGATTCATCAGGCCGTGCAATGCTCTGCCACTGTGCCAATGCCCAGTGTCCAGTGTCGATAGTCACGTACGCATTTCAGTCGTAGTAGCCTATGTCGTAATGTTAACATTGGCACATGCGTGGGTCGTCGGCCGCGCAGCCCCATCGTCAAATGTGTTCGGTACAATATGTGTGCAGACACACTTGTACTCTGCCCAGCATTAAAGTCAGATGTTAGTTCTGCCGCAGTTTGAACCTACGACGTCCGACATCTGTAATGAGGCGATAATTAAATCAAGACCCTACGCTATTGACAAGCGTTGATATACATCAACGGGGACAGTTGAAAATCTGTGCCCCGACCAGGACTAGAACCCGGAATGTCCTGCTTACATGGCAGACGCTCTATCCATCTGAGGCACCGAGGGCACAGAGGATAGTGCGGCGGTAGGGATTTATCCCTTGCACGATCCTCGTGAGACCCACATTCCCAACTTAATGTCCACACACTACATTTCATTCTAAGAGAGCTGCATAGTCACCGATGGTATGTGTTCTCTCGGACATGTCCGAAAGAACAGATTTCATCTTCATATAGTTAAGGCTAACCGGCCATTGAGTTCCTTCTTCTGTGCGGATGCAGACGTATTGCCCGAACTCTTACGGGACTCGGTAACATTGTCTGCCGCGAGTAATGAGTGTAATGGTTCAAATGGCTCTGAGCACTATGGGACTCAACATCTGAGGTCATCAGTCCCCTAGAACTTAGAACTACTTAAGCCTAACTAACCTAAGGACATCACACACATCCATGCCCGAGGCGGGATTCGAACCTGCGACCGTAGCGGTCGCGCCGTTCCAGACTGAACCGCCTAGAACCGCTCGGCCACACCGGCCGGCAATGAGTGTAATGGTCAGGGGCACTACGAATGTAGTGTGTGGGCATTAAGTTGGAAATGTGGGTCTCACGGGGAGCATGCAAGGGATAAATCCCTGCAGTCGCACTATCCTCTGTGCGCTCGGTGGCTCAGGTTGATAGTGTGTCTGCCATGTAAGCAGGAGATCCCGGGTTCGAGTCCCAGCCGGGTCACACATTTTCAACTCTCACCGTTGACGTATATCAACGCCTGTCGACAGCGCAGGGTCTTGATTTAATTATCATTTCATTCTAGAGCGCTGCATGATCACTGATGGTATCTGTTCATTCGGACATGTCCGAAAGAACAGATACCATCTTCATATATCTATACTGAGGGGTGACCGTCCAGCCGCACCACGTCTTGGCGTGGTTCCACATTGGTTTCGAGACGTGTTGAAGACACTCACCACAGCCTCCTCGAACACTCCACTTTTTTTTCTTTTTTTTTCCACTAGCTGCTTATATTTTATGACCGACCGTCTAACTTCTTATGGTGGGTCGTATTTTGCCACTTAGCCGCTGTGACTGGGTCCGGGGTCCGGAGTGACTGAAAGTAACACCACACCGGCTCCCGTCCCCACTCACACCGTTGCCCGTGTCCCACCACGTGGAGGCGGGATCTATTTGTTTACATCCATTTGATATCTTTTTTTTGGTGCAGCACTACAAAAACTTATAACTAATACAAAATCAAGTAAGATATTAATAAACCAAACGAAATTAAATATTTAGAAAGAAGGAAGGGAGACAACTGAATAGAGAAGGGATAGGTATAATATTGCCCGTCACCTGGTTGTGGGCGGCGGCCCGGGTCTTGGAATGACCCTCAAGACGCTGGCCGTCGCTCACCATGCCTTTAACATCTACAATCCTAAAAACTAACTTAACTAGAAGAGATTAGAGTACGCTAAAGCTAGACTAAGATCTCCATGTCCAGCCTGCTAAACTATTTACGATATACAATAGAGAGGTAACTGATTTTGTGCTTGGCTCAAAGTTGCTAATGAAAGGGTACTCGTGGTAAAAGTAATAAGGTAATTGTAGTGGACTGACAAGACAGCCAGTCCACAGTGACGGGTAACCGAAAGGCACGCGTACACACACGCCGACTGGCGTGACTTCTGGAACAGGATACGTTATTAATGCACTAAAGAAAAGTACGTAGCGTCTGTTTACTTAACTTTAATTCATCCTTGTGGTACATCGCTCTTGACTATACAAATGAGACTCTCTCCAGATATGGTTAATGGCGCCTTGCCAGGTCGTAGCCATGGACTTAGCTGAAGGCTATTCTAACTGTCTCTCGGCAAATGAGAGAAAGGCTTCGTCAGTGTAGTCGCTAGCAAAGTCGTCGTACAACTGGGGCGAGTGCTAGTACGTCTTTCTAGATCTGCCATGTGGTGGCGCTAGGTCTGCAAATACTGACTGTGGCGACGCGCGGGTCCGACATGTACTACTGGACCGCGGCCGATTTAAAGCTACCACCTAGCAAGTGTGGTGTCTGGCGGTGACACCACAGTAATGACGCTAACGGTTTGTGTTGAGCCTACAAGGCTCCTAGCAGAGTACATCAGGCGCAAGCACCTCCCGGCCCCGCCGACAACACGACCTGAACACCCGACAAGTCGTGCAGTTTCCGAAACGTGCGTGCCGAGCCTCCGGGCCATCACAGTCTGCCCACTGTAAAACTCGGATAGATCGCGCACGCCTTCCACACGGGCAGCACTATCACTGATACACATACAGCGTGTGTTACTGACTAGCAGTCATTCCTCGTCAGGTCAGGGATTTTCACCTGCCTTGAGATGTTATTTTGCCATCATTTGATCATCACTCATGAAAGATGCGAGACTGGACTGAGCAAAGGTTGGGAATTTGTACGGGCGATGATAACCGCGCGGTTGAGCGCCCCACAAACCAGACATCATCATCCTCGTCAGGTGACGCTGCTATCGCTTGGACGGGCTTACGTTGATAGCGGGTCGGTTCAAAAATGGTTCAAATGGCTCTGAGCACTATGGGACGTAACTACTGACGTCATCAGTCCCCTAGAACTTAGGACTATTTGAACCTAACTAACCTAAGGACATCACACACATCCATGCCCGAGGCATTATTCGAACCTGCGACCGTAGCGGTCGCGCGGCTCCAGACTGTAGCGCCTAGAACCGCTCGGCCACCCCGGCCGGCTAGCGGGTCGGTGGCCATGGCGTTCTGTCTGATCATTGTATTTATTTATCAGAATGTCGCGATCCAGTCATGGAAAAGCTTTCACCAGAAAAGCAGAATTCAGACCAGGCCGCAGTTGCTGCGACCAGGAGCTTGCACTAACGCCTTACCTAGGGACCGGTCTTCAACAGAAACTGGAAATCCCCACGGTATTTATTTTATTATAAATCCAGTCACGGACCACAAAAGTTTATTAATCAGTGATCAATTTAAGTCACCGATAGCAATCTTCAGATTTCAGTAACATGTTGGGGTTAGCACCGTTTCCTTCATTACGAGCACGAACAACCCAATGTTGCACGTTACTGATGTCGATACGATCATCTCCGTACACAGCTTTCATTCTTCCTTGGTTTTTAACTGGAGGCACTTTTTTCTGCGGTTAGAAGTCAGATTACGGCACGCTGTTTCTCACGCACCGGCTTAGTCACGTTACACACCGCCACGTTACACGCTACAGTTCAGAGCGCTCTAGCGGCAGACGGTTCCAGCTTGGGTCAGTGAAGCGCGAAAGTCGACTGAATAATACGCATGGCACTTAATACCTCCACCGATACTGAGAACGGATTACAAAAAGTCGCAGGGATCACTTTTCAGCACGCCCTCGTACATTAGTAACACTAACACCAGTATTGCATTGTACTGCACTGTATGGAACTGGGGATCTAGAAATGACGGAAGGCTTCGTCCCCGACGTAGCCCTCAGCCGTTCAGAACTCCAAAACAGACTGCAGCAGTCCACTCACCCCACCGCCGCCCCACACCGAATCCAGGGTTATGGTGCGGTTCGGCCCCCAGTGGACCCCCTCTCCGGAAACATCTCACACCAGACAACTGTAACCCCAATGTTTGCGTGGTAATTATGGTATACACATACGTGGAGAAAGTGTTAGTTCAGCAATCGCCGACAGCATTCGCTGAGGCAGATGGAAAACAGCCTTAAAAACCATCCACAGACTGGCCGGCACACCGGACCTCGATACTAATCCGCCGGGCGCATTCGTGCCGGAAACCGGCACGCCTTCCCGCCCGGAAAGCAGTGCCGCAGGCCGCACGGCTAACCGGGCGGGCTACTAACACCAGTACTAATACTTCGACTACAATTACTTCTGACAACGTTAGGGTCATTGATGCTCAGAAAACGGCTGAGTAGCTTATTGTCTTGAGTAGCTTCAATGTTTCCCTTCCATGTCGTCTGAGATGGACACACACACACACACACACACACACACACACACACACACAGGTTACTTGTACCTTCAGGAACACAACACGCCACATTGCTACTGAATGGTGTTAGGAATCGTTAGGGCGTTTCTGTGGCAGCCAAGATCTCCTGGAGGGGTCCCTGAACTCTTCAGTGTCTCGATTCCAGCAAGCGAAAGCAGGTGCTACTGGTTACTAATCACACCTATGTCTAATTCAACTGATCACGTCTGTAAATATACTAAGTGCGTCTGTAAATATACTGTCACACCACCTTTTGGAAGTTGCATCGAACAGACGAAAGAAGTAAAGAAAGAAATGGAAGTAACATATGGTTCCTATATATAATAATATACCCCCAATAATGGCTAACACCCTTTTTACAAAGTGTGTGACAACTATAAATGTTTTTAAATGATAATTAATTGAAACCATCAGCTGCCGACAGGTGTTGTTGATATACCTCAATGGGGACAGCTGAAATGTGTACCCCGACAGGGACTCTAACCCGGGATCTCCTGCTTACATGGCAGACGGTCTATCCATCTGAGCCACCGAGGACACAGATGAATAGCGCGACTGCACGGACTTATCCCTGCAGGAGATCCCGGGTTCGATTCCCGGTCGGGGCACACATTTTCAGCTGTCCCCATTGAGGTATATCAACAACTGTCGGCACCTGAGAGTTTCAATTAATTATCATCTATTCTAGAGAAGCTGCAGGGTCATCAATGGTAGGTGTTCTTTCGAGCCGGCCGGGGTGGCCGAGCGGTTCTGGGCGCTACAGTCTGGAACCGCGCGACAGCTACGGTCGCAGGTTCGAATCCTGCCTCGGGCATGGATGTGTGTGATGTCCTTAGGTTAGTTAGGTTTAAGTAGTTCTAAGTTCTACGGGACTGATGACCTCAGAAGTTAAGTCCCATAGTGCTCAGAGCCATTTGAACCATTTTTTTTGTTCTTTCGAGAACAGTTACTATCTTCATATATATATAGAAATGTTTTTAACGTATTCTTGTGTTGTGGAGGGTGACCTGTAACGATATTTTAGTAAGCGGCATGTTACAACGATAGAAACCACGAAAATATCTAATTTGGTAACAATAGTAACTAGTGTTCTCATTAATGTCAGAATAAACAGAAAAACCACCGGGAACACCGTGAGGTATATGGTTTCTAAATTATTTCTGAAAGTAAAGGTTGTTCGCATAACTTGGCATACCTACTTTTATCACTGAACTGCCATAACCTTTCGCACAGAACACTTCGCTGCCGGCTCGATTTTAAGTGTCTCCATTCGTCCTTATCCGTGAAAATTCTACATTATCGCTTAGCCCTCCCTTCCAAAGCTGTAACCGATTCCTGTTTCCGCGCCGCTGTTATCCCGGTGCATTCCGTACACCAGCAGCTGCGACGCCATCCATTGACCACTGCCATTCCGGAAGCCACCGCAGACGCCCCGCAACCAAATGCTACAGGTATACCACCGCCCTTCCACCAACTTCCGTGTCCGGTAAACTTTCACATTGCGTGTAAGGAACTTTACAATCGCAATCATCGCAGGAGACCGTGCGCACGGGTCTCTAGCAACGCCATATCGCGTGCCTGCACTGTAACGCCACACGTAAGCTTTCTTACGCGGACCGGTATCTGCAAGCCGTATCACCGGGGCAAAACCTGCAGAGCAATACTGCACATTTCCAACGTCTCGAACAGAACTGGAAACGCGATGAAATATGCTGGTTTTAGTACGCCGTAGGCGTAGCATGTCACTAAGAGATGGGAAACAAGTGACTACTAAGCAGCCAACTGTTTACACAGTCACAAAGAGTGCTCCTGAGCAGGCTGTGAGACAGTGTAGCAGCAAAATCTGAGGTACTAAGTTTGAGCAAACTACTGCACGGAGATGTAGGATTGTCTGCTTCACAAAAAGTAGACATATACTATGCTGTGACTAAAATATCAGTGTCACAACTGGTATCAGCCAACTCAAACAAATATTTGGTCTGATAATTTGTAAGGATGCGGGAAGGGATGATCACACAGGCTCAGTCGTCAGTAAAACAAGCGCACCCTTGGGTCATTTTTAGGTTCCGCGGAAACTGGAGTGAAGTGTGTCTGAAAAGTCTATTCCTTAAATAAATATTTTCCAGTGGGCACGTAATGCATACACTACGTCGATTCAAAATTTGGACATTCTTATTCATACAACATTTCACCAAACTTCATTATTCACAGCACAGTTTACCGAAAGACGATGACAATACTGTATACAGCTCACGCAGAAACACTTCATTTAAAAAATACTGATAACTTTAGGACACCTCTAAATCACGCTATTTTGTCGAAAGTCGACATGTTGAGAAACGTGGCTGTTGTACTAAGGTTTATAATTTATAAAAACAGCTACCAGCCACATGTATGGTTTAAAAAGGTTTATTATCTTCAGACCATGACCGGTTTCGGATTTTTCTTTACAAATCCATCTTCAGATTGCAGTTACAAGCATTCTAAGTTGGACCTAGTTTTGTTTTTGTTATTCGTTTGCTGCACTGGGAAAGAAAAGAAATATTTTTGTTGTCATATCGGTAATGGTATTTCTACAAAAGATTTACTTCTTTTACAAAATCTAATTGCTCATGAGATAGTTTTCTGTTTTAAACTTAGTAAACGTGCAGGTTATTGTACTTACGAGCTATGTAGTTCTGCCTGACGAAATATTCGTGCGTTTATGTTTTCAAGCGCAAGCTTAATACACTTTTCAATATGCACTATGTGAGTGCTATTCCAGTCTATGGACGTCACTTTCAACCTCATCATCTTAATTACACACGCAGCACACACGAATAACGTTTACAGAACGTGGCCCAGCTTCATATTACAAACGAGAACAATATTTGCAAAGAGCTTATAGTCATAACGATGTTAACTTACAGTTGCTGTATAGTCGATATGGGTACAGTAAAATATCTCTTTGCTATTCTATGAGATTAATCTAAAACGGAATAAATAAAATTACATACAAATAAGATTACAAACATTATATGAAGTACAGAAATACTGCAATCTGAAGATGGATTTGTAAAGAAAAATCCGAAACCGGTCATGGTCTGAAGATAATAAACCTTTTTAAACCATATATGTGGTTGGTAGCTGTTTTTATAAATTATAAACCTTACCTCTAAATCATGTGCAAGCCAAAATTCAACTCTGTTAAAAATGCGTTCGTTTTAAAACTGCCATAGATTATCTTTAGCCCACATTTTCCTTTTTAATACACACTGCAGGAAAGCTTGGACAGACATATTGGTCATATTCGCCGCTTATAAATAAACGCTTGTCTCATCCACAAGTATTCATTATATTTCTTCAATCCTTATACGTTTCAGTGTCAAGTAATTTCAAAACTTAATGAAAAGAAAAAGGATACACTGAGAAAAACATGAACAACAAATGGTTCAAATGGCTCTGAGCACTATGGGACTTAACAGCTGAGGTCATCAGTCCCCTAGAACATAGAACTACTTAAACCAAACTAACCTAAGGACATCACACACATCCATGTCCGAGGCAGGATTCGAACCTGCGACCATCATGAACAACATCAAATGAATACAGTATGTTCACACACACTACACTGTGTACGATATGTACACAGCAGAATAAGCACATACTGCAATTCTGTTGGTACCAACTACAGCGTCAAAGTTAGTCACATGAAGTGAAAACTGGTTTAAGTGTGGCCACGGAACGGTGAAGAGAATTCTCTGCAAAATGGCGACAACGCACAAAAATGGCATTCTTTACAACGAATATATATGTTCTGCACTTGTCAAAATAGTAAGTGTACATTTTACAATCATATTAGCACAATAATGTGTGGTTCATGGTGTGGGTTCCTGTAGTCATGTCCTAGTTCATGAACCACGGGCAACGCATGAGTGGCCAAGAAGTGGTCCCGACAGTCGGGATACCAGTTACTTTGGAATAAGGCTGGGCATCTCGGACATATTCTGAGTCGTGGTCACCTTTGTGCTCATACGGCAAAGACTACCAAATCCACCGGTTAGTCCCTCAACCGTTAGGGGTAAAACTCAATGGGACCCGGGGCAAGTAAGGCTAGCAACCTGCTTCCCTGGTACTTTAAATATGATGCTGGCAACAATCAGAGCAAAATGCCTCGGACCTTTGGAGGTGACGGAGTCCCACCTCTAACTGACAAACAAGGGACTCTTAAGATACGACGTGGCAAACAAATGGTAATGAGATGGGGAACTATTAATATCAATGGGTGCTACTCTGGGAAGAAGGTAGAGCTGGCAGAGGCTGCAAGTAAGATGGGGCTGGACGTTTTAGCTGTTAGTGACATTCGGGTAAGGGGTGAGAAAGAAGAGGAAGTGGGAGAATACAAGGTCTACCTGTCAGGAGTCAAAGCAGGAATAGCACAATGGGGTGTAGGGCTTTAAATCAGGAAATAAATGGAACCCAGCATAGTTGCAATAAGGTATGTAAACGAACGATTGATGTGGATGGATTTGACAGTGTCTAGCAAGAAAATTAGGATTGTGTCAGTATATTCACACTGTGAAGGGACAGATCAAGATAAGATGGATAGTTTTTATGAGGCACTCAGTGATGTAGTTGTTAGAGTAAAGGAAAAGGACAGTGTTCTGCTCATGGGTGATTTTAATACCAGGATTGGAAATCGAACAGAAGGGTATGAAAAGGTTATGGGTAAATTTGGAGAGGATATGGAGACCAACAGGAACGGGAAACAACTCTTGGATTTCTATGCCAGTATGGGCTTAATAATCACAAACTCCTTTTTTAAACATAAGAACATTCACCGGTATACTTGGGAAGGCAGGGGAACCAGATCTGTAATTGACTATACAATAACAGATCAGGAATTCAGGAAGGCTGTGAGGGACACACGTGTATTCAGGAGATTCTTTGATGACACTGATCATTATTTAATCTGCAGTGAAATTGGGATTGTGAGGCTGAAAGTGCAGGAGGTCAGGTCCATATGTAGGAGGATAAGAGTGGAGAAACTTCAGGATAAGGAAATCAGGCACAAGTACATAAAAATGATCTCAGAAAGGTACCAGTTAGTTGAATTTAGTCAATTACAGTCATTGGAAAAGGAATGGACAAGGTACAGGGACACAGTACTAGAAGTAGCTAAAGAATGTCTTGGAACAGTAGTGTGTAAAGTTACGATGAAGCAAACAGCTTGGTCGAATGACACAGTCAAGGCAGCCTGTAAAAGGAAAAAGAAGGCGTATCAAAAATGGCTACATACTAGAACTCAGGTAGACAGAGAAAGTTATGTTGAAGAAAGAAACAAAGCCAAACAGATAATTGCAGCATCCAAGACGAAATCTTGGGAAGACTTTGGAAACAGCGTGGATACTATGGGTCAAGCTGCTGGAAAACAATTTTGGAGTGTAATTAGCAGTCTTCGAAAGGGAGGTAAGAAGGCAATGACAAGTATTTTGGACAGGTCAGGAAATCTGCTGGTGAACCCTGTGGATTCCTTGGGCAGATGGAGGGAATATTTTGAAGAGTTGCTCAATGTAGGTGAAAATACGATCAGTAATGTTTCAGATTTCGAGGTACAATGGGACAGGAATGATGATGGAAATAGGATCACATTTGAGGAAGTGGAGAAAATGGTCAATAGATTGCAGTGCAATAAAGCAGCTGGGGTGGATGAAATTAAGTCGGAACTCATCAAATACAGTGGAATGTCAGGTTTTAAATGGCTACACAGGATAATTGAAATGGCCTGGGAGTCGGGACAGGTTCCATCAGACTGGACAAAAGCAGTAATATACCAATCTTTAAACATGGAAACAGAAAAGATTGTAACAACTACAGAGGTATCTCTTTAATCAGCGTTGTGGGTAAAATCTTCTCAGGTATTGTTGAAAGGAAAGTGCGACTATTAGTTGAGGACCAACTGGATGAAAATCAGTGTGGGTTTAGGCCTCTTAGAGGTTGTCAGGACCAAATCTTGAGCTTACGGCAAATAATGGAGAAGTGTTACGAGTGGAACACGGAATTGTATCTATGCTTTATAGATCTAGAAAAGGCATATGACCGGGTTCCTAGGAGGAAGTTATTGTCTGTTCTATGAGATTATGGTATAGGAGGCAAACTTTTGCAAGCAATTAAAGGTCTTTACATGGATAGTCAGGCAGCAGTTAGAGTTGACGGTAAATTGAGTTCATGGTTCAGAGTAGTTTCAGGGGTAAGACAAGGCTGCAACCTGTCTCCACTGTTGTTCATATTATTTCTGGATCATATGTTGAAAACAATAGACTGACTGGGTGAGATTAAGATATGTGAACACAAAATAAGCAGTCTTGCATATGCGGATGACTTAGTTGTGATGACAGATTCGATTGAAAGTTTGCAAAGTAATATTTCAGAGCTAGATCAGAAATGTAAGGACTATGGTATGAAGATTAGCATCTCCAAAACGAAAGTATTGTCAGTGGGAAAGAAATATAAACGGATTGAGTGCCAAATAGGAGGAACAAAGTTAGAACAGGTGGACGGTTTCAAGTACTTAGGATGCGTATTCTCACAGGATGGCAACATAGTGAAAGAACTGGAAGCGAGGTGTAGCAAAGGTAATGCAGTGAGCGCTCAGCTACGATCTACTCTCTTCTGCAAGAAGGAAGTCAGTACCAGGACTAAGTTATCTGTGCACCGTTCAATCTTTCGACCAACTTAGTTGTATGGGAGCGAGAGGTGGGTGGATTCAGATTACCTTATCAACAAGGTTGAGGTTACAGATATGAAAGTAGCTAGGATGATTGCAGGTACTAGTAGATGGGAACCAATGGCAAGAGGGTGTCCTCAAAGAGAAAATCAAAGAAGAAACTGCGAATGAACTCTATAGATACAGCAGTCAGGGCGAACAGGCATAGATGGTGGGGTCATGTTACACGCATGGGAGAAGCAAGGTTACCCAAGAGACTCATGGGTTCAGCAGTAGAGGGTAGGAGGAGTCGGGGCAGACCAAGGAGAAGGTACCTGGATTCGGTTAAGAACAATGTTGAAGTAATAGGCATAACATCAGAAGAGGCACCAATGTTAGCATTGAATAGGGGATCTTGGAGGAATTTTATACGGGGCACTATGCTCCGGACTGAACGCTGAAAGGCATAATTAGTCTCAAATGATGATGATGATGAATAGCACAATAATGTATATGCATACACTTCATGTCTATGGAAGAACAAAAGATATTGCATGAAACAGGCATTTTGCTATCGATTACTTCTTGTGCAAATTACGCACAAAATAGAAAAAAAAACATATAAAGGCTATGGAAAGTATAAAATCATCTATAAACAGAGTAGAAGCCAGTCTACATGACATGTTAGGTGGGAAGCACTATGGGTGTTCCAGGAGAACTTTAGGAATGTTGTTGTTGTCTTCAGTCCCGAGACTGGTTTGATGCAGCTCTCCATGCTACTCTATCCTGTGCAAGCTTCTTCATCTCCCAGCACTTACTGCAACCTACGTTCCTCTGAATCTGCCTAGTGTATTCATGCCTTGGTCTCCCTCTACGATTTTTACCCTCCACGCTGCCCTCCAATGCTAAATTTGTGATTCCTTCATGCCTGAGAACATGTCCTACCATCCGGTCGCTTCTTCTTGTCCAGTTGTGCCACAAACTCCTCTTCTCCCCAATTCTATTCAATACCTTCTCAGAACATGTCCTACCATCCGGTCCCTTCTTCTTGTCAAGTTGTGCCACAAACTCCTGTTCTCCCCAATTCTATTCAATACCTTCTCATTAATTATGTTATCTACCCATCTAATCTTCAGCATTCTTCTGTAGCACCACATTTCGAAAGCTTCTATTCTCTTTTTGTCCAAACTGTTCATCGGCCATATTTCACTTCCATACATGGCTACACTCCACACAAATACTTTCAGAAACGACTTCCTGACATTTAAATCTATACTCGATGTTAACAAATTTCTCTTCTTCAGAAACGCTTTCTTTGCCATTGCTAGTCTACATTTTATATCCTCTCTACTTCGACCATCATCAGTTATTTTGCTCCCCAAATAGCCAAACTCCTTTACTACTTTAAGTGTCTCATTTCCTAATCTAATTCCCTCGGCATGACCTGATTTAATTCGACTACATTCCATTACGTTCGTTTTGCTTTCGTTGATGTTCATCTTATATCCTCCTTTCAAGACACTGACCATTCCGTTCAGCTGCTCTTCCAGGTCAATTGCTGTCTCTGACAGAATTACAATGTCATTGGCGAACCTCAAAGTTTTTATTTCTTCTCCATGGATTTTAATACCTACTCCGAATTTTTCTTTTGTTTCCTTTACTGCTTGCTCAACTTTAGGAAGCCCCGTTAAAATTGTATCTCTCATAAATACTCTTATACAACTACTGCTAAAACAAATTTACTTCACTGCCTGTTACACATTTGTATTCTTCGTTTTTTTCTGTATTTTATGATAACATGTAAAATATAATAGCCCTGTATTTGTCCGTTTGTAATTTCTGTAATATGCGAGTCTATAAAGAGGAGCATGCGCAAAGCAGTAGTCAGTCAGTGCCCAGTAACCGGCAGTTTGGCGATGATCCTGTAACGCAAACATATAAGTCAGTCAGTCAGCCAGCCAGCCAGCAGGTCATCGGAACTCACTTCGAAGCGGGACTCAGCACCGTAGACTGTTCTACCCCAGTCAACATGATTCCAGGTGGAAGACGTCTATGGACATCCCTCGAACAGAGGTGGGGTACCAATCTGACTGTCACCCGCTATGCAGGCCGACAACCAGAGGTTATGGACTGGGGTTTCAATTCATTCCATAGGAGGACTCCTCTGTTTGTCATCCGAGGCACACCTACAGCACACCGGTACGTCGACGATATTCTAGGTGCCGTTTCTTTGGCCTTCATGGCAAGCCATCGGGATATTTTTCCACAAGATAATGCCCGCCCACAGACGGCGAGAGTTTCTATTGCGTGTCTTCATGGTTGGCAAATCCTGCCTAGACCAGCAAGGTCGCCGGATCTCTTCCCACTTGAGAACGTTCGGAACATTATGGGCAGTGCCCTCCAGACAGTCTAAACGCGCCAGTTGGATAGAATTTGGCACCATATCCCTCAGAAGGGCAACCGACAATTGTGTCAATCAGTGCAAAGCCGAATAACTGCTTGCATAACGGACAGAAGTCGACCACGGCCGGCCGGAGTGGCCGAGCGCTTCTAGGCGCTTCAGTCTGGAACCGCGCGATCGCTACGGTCGCAGGTTCGAATCCTGCCTCGGGCATGGATGTGTGTCATGTCCTTAGGTTAGTTACGTTTAAGTAATTCTAAGTTCTAGGGGACTGATGACCTCAGAAGTTAAGTCCCATAATGCTCAGAGCCATTTGAACCATTTCGACCAACGTGTTACAGACTTTCTCAATTCGGTAAGCTTTCTCTCCCCAATAGATCATCCATTTTTTCTGAAATTGTTTTGCCACGTCTGTCTATACACGTACACTACACCTACCGATTTTCGTCCCGTTCGGATAATTCCCTAGCGCTACGTCATTTTTGTTTGTTTGTTTAGAGTATATGTAGTCCTTCTGCATCCTATGTTTCGAAGCCATTATGGTCACAGACTGTCTGCACAGATAGCTGTCTCTGATTTGTTCACTGATATAGCAGAAGACCAAAACTTGTTAGTATTTCTGTCAGATTGGATAAAATTTTAATTTCGAATTCGTTGAACGCTTCACGAACGGCGTCGGCATGTTACTAATGCAGCAGCTATACTGAACTCCATTCGGTGAACGTCTCACTGCCTTGTGGGAAGTTATCGTGCGCATTGAACTGAGCGTGTCTCGCCCTTACTTTTAGGTTGGTGCTTAAGTTCGTAGTGTTTTTCCGTAATTGTAATAAACACAACAGATACATATAACAGAGACTTTATAACGGAGTCTTCAATAATATACTAGTGGCCATTAAAATTGCTACACCAGGAAAGAATGCAGATGATAAACGGGTATTCATTGGACAAATATATTATACTAGAACTCACATGTGATTACATTTTCACGCAGTTTGGGTTCATAGATCCTGAGAAATCAGTACTCAGAACAACCACCTCTGGCGGTAATAACGGTCTTGATACGCCTGGCCATTGAGTCAAACAGAGCATGGATGGCGTGTACAGGTACAGCTGCCCATGCAGCTTCAACACGATACCACAGTTCATCAAGAGTAGTGACTGGCGTATTGTAACGAGCCAGTTGCTCGGCCACCATTGACGAGACGTTTTGAATTGGTGAGAGATCTGGAGAATCTGCTGGACAGGGCAGCAGTCGATCATTTTCTGTATCCAGAAAGCCCCATACAGGACCAGCAACATGCGGTCGTGCATTATCCTGCCGAAATGTAGGGTTTTGCAGGGATCGAATGAAGGGTAGAGCCACGGGTCGTACACATCTGAAATGTAACTTCCACTGTTCAAAGTGCCGTCAATGCGAACAAGAGGTGACCGAGACGTGTAACCAATGGCACCCCATACCATCACGCCGGGTAATATGCCAGTATGGCAATGACGAATACACGCTTCCAACGTGCGTTCACCGCAATGTCGCCAAACACGGATGCGACCATCATGATGCTGTAAACAGAATCTGGATTCATCCGAAAAAATTACGTTTTGCCATTCGTGCACCCAGGTTTGTCGTTGAGTACACCACCGCAGGCGCTCCTGTCTGTGATGCAACGTCAAGGGTAACCGCAGCCATGGTCTCCGAGCTGACAGTCAATGCTGCTGCAAATGTCGTCGAACTGTTCGTGCAGATGGTTGTTGTCTTGCAAACGTTTCGAGCTGTTGACTCAGGGATCGAGACGTGGCTGCACGATCCGTTACAGCCGTGCGGATAAGATGCCTGTCATCTCGACTGCTTGTGATACGAGGCCGTTGGGATCCAGCACGGCGTTCCGTATTACCCTCCTGAACCAACCGATTCCATATTCTGCTAACAGTCATTGGATCTCGACCCTGCTAACAGTCATTGGATCTCGACCAATGCGAGCAGCAATGTCGCGATACGATAAACCGCAATCGCGATAGGCTACAATGCGACCTTTATCAAAGTCGGAAACGTGATGGTACGCATTTCTCCTCCTTACACGAGGCATTACAACAACGTTTCACCAGGCAACGCCGGTCAACTGCTGTTTGTGTATGACAAATCGGTTGGAAACTTGCCTCATGTCAGCACGTTGTAGGTGTCACCACCGGCGCCAACCTTGTGTGAAGGCTCTGAAAAGCTAATCATTTGCATATCACAGCATCCTCTTCCTGTTGGTTAAATTTCGCGTCTGTAGCACGTCATCTTCGTGGTGTAGCAATTTTAATGGCCAGCAGTGTATATTCTCCATTACTATTTGCAGCAGAAGTCTGCCAATGCTGGGGTAACGTCTCGATTTCGCGACTGTAGAAATTATGTGCTCGAGGCGAAGAACTCGTTGAGTCATGTGAGCTTATTTTCGTCTGGAAGAAAACTTACTAGAAGGTTGTTCGGCAGAGGGCGGAAAAGGTGAAAATCTGAGGGCGAAGATCAGGCGAATAAGGTGGGTATCCTGTATACTGCTTTTTGTCCGTGTATGAGAATGCGGGCGGGTCTCATCGTTGAGCAGCATTTCACGAAGCCATCCTGGCCGTTGTTCTCGGACTTCATCTGCAAGGCGTCTCAGCTGCTGACACTAAATGTCAGCAGTGACGGTAACAGCTCAGGGAAACAATTCGTAGCGCACCACACCGCCGCTGTTCTACTTGATGTGTAACATTATCTTTTGTGGATTCTCGCAGGTCTTCCTGATGAGGCGTTGCTGCTTTGTTTCGACTCAACCACTCCTTTCTTGTCCTGATGTTAGCACAAAGACATCGTTTCTCGTCACGATTCAGTACTGTAATTTTCGGTGTTCTTCACGAACCAACTGGTGGCGAGCAAGCAGGTATGCACATATGGCCACACGCTGATTTTTGTGATTTTGGAATAGAGCATGCGCTATCCAATTTTTGAAACCTTCCCGGTTGCCTGCAAAGGTCACACAATGGTGGAATATTCGAAGTTCATCACATTTGCCAGTTCTCCAGCACACTAATAGGAATCATTGTGGATTAATACGTTTGACTGATCTTCATCAAACCCCGAAGGTCTTCCTGAACGTGGAGACCCACTAATATCAAAGCGACCCTCCTTAAAACGAGAAAACCGTTTTCTTGCCGTGCTCTGTGCAATGGCATTATCCCCATACACGATGCATATGTTCCTGGCTGCCCCCGCTGCTGTCACCCCTCTATTGAAATCAAACAGGGGAATACGTCGGAAATATCCCCATTTCTCCACTTGTCACTCCATTTCCTAGCGTCCACAGCTCCACTCACTATCTACAAACGACAGTGTATATACTGAAAGAGTAACAGTGAGATACAAATAAAAAAATAACAATTGATAAATAAACCCATAGCAGCCGAAATACCAACGAGAAAAACACAAATCCTACGAGCTTAGGCACCTACATAACACAATAACCGTGACCGCACTACCTCCACTGCCTCACCTCTGGATGAACTGCGGCTGCGCCGCCCGTCACTGACGCAGTCTTTTTTTTTTAATTTTTTTATTTGGCCTTTGAGTGTGTACTCAATTTAGCCATCGGCAACACAATGACAATGTACACATAATTGAATAAACAAATACAGAAATGCATATTTACAAGAATAAAAAGCTTAACTGTTACAGTTTTGTACTTAATGTTTTAAAAATTGAATTGAATTGAAAAATAATTAAAACTGTCTTGACGTACTATTCACACCAATTCTGAAATATCTTCATCAGCAAGACATATTTATAATTGACATACACCATTAAAACCTACAGATTGTGACCAGTACTCTTGATGAAGTTAACGATCACTTTATATAGACGAACGTCTTTAGCACACAAAAGAGAAGAAGGTGATTGAGGAAGATGGTAGCCCATACTCAGCAATATCTTCAAAAAGACCAACCGTTCACGGTCAAATTTGGGGCACATAAATAAGATGTGGTTGACATCAGCTTCCGACTCAGGATCACACTCAAATGCTGGTGAACTATAAACGTTGATCCGATGTAGATGCTGTGGGAAAGAGGCATGATTGAAGCGGAGTCTTATGACACTGACGCAGTCTGGCCACGACCTCTGTGCGGTCGCACGGTTGGCTGCTGCACAGCCAGAAACCACAAGTCATGGTCGCGGTTCTGCGAGTTCAGTGGGCGTGAAACGAAAATACGAGGGCGGCCTTCAAAGGCGCGTGCTTACGCAGGTCGTCTGTGTTTCAGTGATGCCTTTCGCAAGAAAATAATTGCACAGTATCTCTGCTGACAATGAAGTCTGCGAAGATGTACTATGGGGCAACGACACAATATATACATGTCGGGGCCACATGCTACAACATATCCTCTGAACAGAGTGGATGTTCTAACAACTTATGGTTCAAATATCTCTGTTGTCCCACTGCCAGAGAACTGGTGCAGCGAGCTGATGACACATGATTTACTTCAAGTCTGCCAGCCTCTAGTTCCCTATCTTTTTCATCGTCGATGGACGCTCAATAAGTAACGCAACATTTTCTTTATCAAAAAAATGGTTCAAATGGCTCTGAGCACTATGGGACTTGACATCTGTGGTCATCAGTCCCCTAGAACTTAGAACTACTTAAACCTAACTAACCTAAGGACATCACACACATCCATGCCCGAGGCAGGATTCGAACCTGCGACCGCGCTAGGCCGCGTGGTTCCAGACTGTAGCGCCTAGAACCGCACGGCCACTCCGGCCGGCTGTGCTGGATCCCAACGGCCTCCGATCACTAGCAGTCGAGATGACAGGCATCTTATCCGCATGGCTGTAACGGATCGTGCAGCCACGTCTCGATCCCTGAGTCAACAGATGGGGACGTTTGCAAGACGACAACCATCTGCACGAACAGTTCGACGACGTTTGCAGCAGCATGGACTATTAGCTCGGAGACCCTTGACGCTGCATCCAGACAGGAGCGCCTGCGATGGTGTACTCAACGACGAACCTGGGTGCACGAATGGCAAAACGTCATTTTTTCGGATGAATTCAGGTTCTGTTTACAGCATCATGATGGTCGCATCCGTGGTTGGCGCCATCGCGGTGAACGCACATTGGAAGCGTGTATTCGTCATCGCCTTATTGACGTATCACCCGGCGTGATGGTATGGCGTGCCATTGGTTGCACGTCTCTGTCACCTCTTGTTCGCATTGGCGGCACTTTGAACTGTGGACGTTACATTTCAGATGTGTTACGACCCGTGCCTCTACCCTTCATTCGATCCCTACGAAACCCTACATTTCAGCAGGATAATGCACGGCCGCATGTTGCAGGTCCTGTACGGGCCTTTCTGGATACAGAAAATGTTCGACTGCTACCCTGGCCAGCACATTTTCCAGATCTCTCACCAATTGAAAACGTCTGGTCAATGGTGGCCGAGCAACCTGCCCGTCACAATACGCCAGTCACTACTCTTGATGAACTGTGGTATCGTGTTGAAGCTGCATGGGCAGCTGTACCTGCACACGCCATCCTAGCTCTGTTTCACTCAATGCCCAGGCGTACCAAGGCCGTTATTACGGCCAGAGGTGGTTGTTCTGGGTACTGATTTCTCAGGATCATTGCTCCCAAATTGCGTGAAAATGTAATGACATGTGAGTTCTAGTATAATATATTTGTCCAATGAATACCCGTTTATCATCTGCATTTCTTTTTGGTGTAGCAATTTTAATGGCCAGTAGTGTATTCAACAGGTTTTTTTTTTCAGAATTTTCACAGTGCTCGACGAGAATAATTTAACGGATAAAAATAATCTATTTAGAAATGCACCGGCCGTATTCTTTCAGGTGGATGAATTCATTTTTTTAATTTTTTGTGTACTACCACTGCTCTCCAGCTACAAAAATGATAGCTTCTAGTTTAGATGACTGTAAATCAGCGAAATAAACATTGCATCTGAAAAAGGATATACTGCGAGACAACGAATAATATTTTCAACGGTCATTGATCTGTGAAGTTAAAGGAAATGAACGATTATGAAACTACATTGATGTCTTTGTTCATTATTTATGTAGAACGATGTGATGTACAAAAAGCCTATTCCTAGCTTATAATGTTTACTATGCTGCTGGAGAGAACATTGAAAGAAATTGTGTAGAAATGCGCTTTCCGCTTGTGGAATTTTCCGTCACGCTCTTGCAGACATTATTTCAATAATGTCAAAATACAAAATTAATCGGATGAACACAGTATTACATCGTGTCAGTGCTCAGTTTTTCTTCACGTGGAAGTGACGTCTTTCGACTCTATTTGCAGACAAATAAACAACTAAATCACCTTTTCAGATTCTACACTGATGGTATGGTTGATTTGAAAACAGTGAATCACTTCATTGCCAAAGTTTTCTTTCCCCGTTGGTAGTCAAAGCCGCACACGAAAATGTAAATGTAACAGACATTTTTTATTTTACATTTTACTCGATTGTGATTTATAAGACGCTCTGGCATGGATTCGAGCCACAGATATGAAGTCGCAAGTTCTGGTCTCGGAATATTATCAAATCAGAAAGCCACCGCCTCCGATTATTTAAAGAATCGAAGTTCCTTGTATGAAACAGCTTCAAACGTCTGATTCCAAATGAGTTAATGTATCACATATTTGATGTTAAGCCGGGTAATTTGCACTCCGTTTTCAGCGAAAGTTACATTTTCACGCATGTCAATATTTATGACGTCATGTCTCCGAAACTGTGAGTGGTACAATGATATCACTTTGCAGATACTTTCAGTGGTATAAGTGGACAGTGTCTGAAAAATGTATTGCGAATAGAATTTGGAGTAAAGAATTTATTTATTAAAACGCCATGTCTGATGCGGCAGTTTTACGGCATGAACAGCAGGAAAGTAATAATTGATAAACTTGTTTGTTTTCATCATTTTGTGGGTGGTATTAGCGAGAAAGTGTTTCTTAAAGTCTCGAGAGTGTGTTTACTGTTTGTTGGAAGTCGGTAAGTGCGCTCGTACTCAAGTTCAAGTTGCATGTACTCTGGGTTACTTGCACGGCGTGAGCTAAGATGTCTCAAGACACTTAGACAACAGTTGCCCTACAGTGTTGAGTGTTTAACATAAGCTCTTACCTCTTAATGAGTAGCTAATGACAGGATTTTAAATCCAGCCGGTAATTATGCGAAAAATTGAAAAACAAATTTTTTTTGCCACTGGATGCCTTTAGATAAGCAACCTTGAAATGGGATATACAAAGATGATATCTGTTCTTTCGGACATGTCCGGAAGAACAGATACCATCGGTGACAATGCAGCTGACTTAGAATGAAATGATAATTAATTCAAGACCCTAAGCTGTCGACAGCCGTTGATATACATCAACGAGGGAATGTGGGTCTCATGGGGAGCGTGCAAGGGATAAATCCCTGCAGTCGCAATGCTTGGTTCACGTTTGAGCTAGGAACACGGAGTAAAATGTTTTTGCTTTAGCCCGGACCATTTGTACAGTCATTCGAACGCCTGCCTAACTGCAGCTATTAGCTATGTTGTAGTATATTAAGCAAGCTTTGAACGACTAACCGGACCTGGCACCCATGTAAATTGTACGAATCGATTAATTCCTTTGGCAAAATATCTTAATTGGGCTGAAATTAATGATCAGCTAAAGTAAATATTTTTGTATCCACCGTTCGAATCTTACGTGCAAAAATAGTCACCCTCGTTCGGATCTTACTGCAAAAACATAGACGCTTAACTGTGTATTTGGGTGAGAAAGATGGTTTTATACGATTTCTTAACAAGCACAGAGTTTTAGTCGCCATTACGTCTTGTGACCATAGTGTTCATTTGTTTCGCGGTGTGTTTGTTTAGGATGTGGCGCGCGGGTTTGAAGTTTTCTACATCTACATCCACCGTACACCGCAAGCTACCTGACGGTGTGTGGCGGAGGGTACGGTGAGAAGTATTCAAGCAGTGGGCGAACAAGTGTACTGTAACCTGCTTCCTATGTTTTCGGACTTCATTTCCTTAGGATTCTTCCAATGAATCTCAGTCTGGCACCTGCTTTACCGACGATTAATTTTATATGGTCATTCCATTCTAAATCACTCCCTAAAGCCTACTCCCAGATAATTTATAGAATTAAGTGCTTCCAGTTGCTGACCTGCTATATTGTAGCTAAATGTTAAAGAATCTTTCTTTCTATGTATTCCCAGCACATTACACTTGTCTACACTGAGATTCAATTGCCATTCCCTGCACCACGCGTCATTTCGTTGCAGATCCTCCCGCATTTCAGTACAATTATCCATTGTTACTACCTCTCGATATACTACAGTATCATCCACATAAAGCGTCAGTGAATTTCTAATGTTATCCACAAGATCATTTATATATATTGTGAATAGCAACGGTCCTACGACACTCCCCTGCGGCACAACTAAAAAAAAATGTTCAAATGTGTGTGAAATCTTATGGGACTTAACTGCTAAGGTCAACAGTCCCTAAACTTACACACTACTTAATCTAAATTATCCTAAGGACAAACACACACACACCCACGCCCGAGGGAGGACTTGAACCTCCGCCGGGACCAGCCGCACAATCCAAGACTGCAGCGCTTTGGACCGCTCGGCTAATCCCGCGCGACGCGGCACAACTGAAATCACTCTTACTTCGGAAGACTTTTCTCCATTGAGAATGACACGCTGCGTTCTGTTATCAAGGAACTCTTCTATCCAATCACACAATTGGTCTGATAGTCCATATGCTCTTACTTTGTCCATAAACGACTGTGGGGAACTGTATGAAAGGCCTTGCGAAAGACAAGAAAGACGGCATCTACCTGGGAACACGTGTCTATGGCCCTCTGAGTCTCGTGGACGAATAGCGCGAGCTGGGTTTCACACGATCGTCTTTTTCGAAACCCATACTGATTCCTACGAAGTAGATTTCTAGTCTCCAGAAAAGTCATTATACTCGAACATAATAGGTGTTCCAAAATTCTACAACTGATCGACGTTAGAGGTATAGGTCTATAGTTCTGCACATCTGTTTGACGTCCCTTCTTGAAAACGGGGATGACCTGTGCCCTTTTCCAATCTTTTGCAACGCTACTCTCTTCTAGAGACCTACGGTACACCGCTGCAAGAAGGGGGGCAAGTTCCTTCGCGTACTCTGTGTAAAATCGAACTGTTATACCATCAGGCCCAGCAGCCTTTCCTCTTTTGAGCGATTTTAATTGTTTCTCTATCCCTCTGTCGTCTATTTCGATATCTACCATTTTGTCATCCGTGCGACAATCTAGAGAAGGAACTACAGTGCAGTCTTCCTCTGTGAAACAGCTTTGGAAAAAGACATTTAGTATTTCGGCCTTTAGTCTGTCATCCTCTGTTTCAGTACCATTTTGGTCACAGAGTGTCTGGACATTTTGTTTTGATCCACCTACCGCGTTGACATAAGACCATAATTTCTTAGGGTTTTCTGCCAAGTCAGTACATAGAACTTTACTTTCGAATTCATTGAACGCCTCTCGCATAGCCCTCATCACACTACATTTCGCTTCGCGTAATTTTTGTTTGTCTGCAACCCTTTGGCTGTGTTTATGTTTGCTGTGAAGTTCCCTTTGCTTCCGCAGCAGTTTCCCAACTCGGTTGTTGTACCACGGTGGCTCTTTTCCATCTCTTACGATCTTGCTTGGCACATACTCATCTAACGCATATTGTACGATGGTTTTGAACTTTGTCCACTGATCCTCAACACTATCTGTACTTGAGACAAAACTTTTGTGTTGAGCCGTCAGGTACTCTGTAATCTGCTTTTTGTCAATTTTGGTAAACAGAAAAATCTTCCTACCTTTTTTAATGTTTCTGTTTACTGCTGAAATCATAGATGCAGTAACCGCTTTATGATCGCTGATTCCCTGTTCTGCGTTAACTGTTTCAAATAGCTCGGGTTTGTTTGGCACCAGAAGGTCTAATATGTTATCGCCACGAGTCGGTTCTCTGTTTAACTGCTCAAGGTAGTTTTCAGATAAAGCACTTAAAAAAAAATCACTGGATTCTTTGTCCCTGCCAGCCGTTATGAACGTTTGAGTCTCCCAGTCTATATCCGGCAAATTAAAATCTCCACCCAGAACTGTAACATGGTGGGACTTCACTGCAGAGGTCATCAGTCCCCTAGAACTTAGAACAACTTAAAGCTAAGTAACCTAAGAACATCACACACATCCATACCCGAGGCAGGATTCGAACCTGCGGCCACTGCGGCCGGCGCTTGTGGTGTCTAGCCTGTGTGTGTGTGTGTGTGTGTGTGTGTGTGTGTGTGTGTGTGTGTGTGTGTGTGTGGTTCAAATGGCTCTGAGCACTATGAGACTTAACTGCAGAGGTCATCAGTCCCCTAGAACTTAGAACAACTTAATGCTAACTAACCTAAGAACATCACACACATCCATGCCCGAGGCAGGATTCGAACCTGCGACTGTAGCAGTCGCGCGGTTCCAGACTGTAGCGCCTAGAACCGCTCGGCCACTCCGGCCGGCTCTGTGTGTGTGTGTGTGTGTGTGTGTGTGTGTGTGTGTGTGTGTGTGTGTGTGTTGGGGGGGGGGGGGGAGGATGTTCAAACTCTAATAGTGCTGGGCACGTGCCGTGCATCTCGGCTTCCAGAGTCCAGATGGCCCATCAGAGATCGACACCTGTACCCTACTGAGTGTGACTCCAGTGCATCAGCGGAGCCTCAGCCACTTCGCTCGTCAGTACCGGCTCCCGGTCAATTATAAAGTGCGTGCAAATGAGATGAGACGACTCTCCGTAATGGTGCGGTGGCCGGTGATAAGCACGCTCAAGGTCGCGCCCAGCAGAGCGCCGGCGGAGGCAGTGGGAGCTTCCAGGTGGTGACGAGGCCGCGTGTCGTAACCCAGGCGGTCCCTGGCCTGGCCTCAACGGCCCGCAGCCGCAGCTGCTGGACTTCATGAATGGTGAACGCGGAAAGCGGGGCCAGTTGTCTGGGCGGTGGTTCGCGCTGTTACAGCTCACCCGCAGCACAGACAGGCTCCTACAGTAGAAAACTTCGTCCCGCTCACATCCCTCCCACCACCAACACCCCTGCAGTGGAGCGTTTGGCGTCATTGGCCGGGAGGCCCCTTACGAGGCAGGTCCGGCCGCCTTGGTGCAAGTCTTATTACACTACTGCCCATTAAAATTGCTACATCAAGAAGAAATGCAGATGATAAACAGGTATTCATTGGACAAATATATTATACTAGAACTGACACATGTGATTACATTTTCACCCAATTTGGGTGCATAGATCCTGAGAAATCAGTACCCAGAACAACCACCTCTGGCCGTAATAACGGCCTTGATACGCCTGGGCATTGAGTCAAACAGAGCTTGGATTGCGTGTACAGGTACATGCAGCTTCAACACGATACCACAGGTCATCAAGAGTAGTCACGGGCGTATTGTGACGAGCCAGTTGCTCGGACACCATTGACCAGACGTTTCCAAATGGTGAGAGATGTCGATAATGAGCTGGCCAGGGCAGCAGTCGAACATTTTCTGTATCCAGAAAGGCCCGTACAGGACCTGCAACATGCGGTCGTGCATTATCCTGCTGAAATGTAGGGTTTCGCAGGGATCGAATGAAGGGTACAGCCACGTGTCGTAACACATCTGAAATATAACGTCCGCTGTTCAAAGTGCCGTCAATGCCGGGTGATACGCCAGTATGGCGATGACGAATACACGCTTCCGGTGTGCGTTCACCGCGATGTCTCCAAACACGGATGCGACCATCATGATGCTGTAAACAGAACCTGGACTCATCCGAAAAAATGACGTTTTGCCATTCGTGCACCCAAGTTTGTCGTCGAGTACACCATCGCAGGCGCTCCTGTCTGTGATGCAGCGTCAAGGGTAACTGCAGCCATGGTCTCCGAGCTGATAGTCCATGCTGCTGCAAACGTCGTCGAACTGTTCGTGGAGATGGTTGTTGTCTTGCAAACGTCCCCATCTGTTGACTCAGGGATCGAGACGTGGCTGTACGATCCGTTACAGCCATGCGGATAAGATGCCTGTCATCTCGACTGCTAGTGATACGAGGCCGTTGGGATCCAGCACGGCGTTCCGTATAACCCTCCTGAACGCACCGATTCCATATTCTGCTAACAGTCGTTGGATATCGATCAACGCGAGCAGAAATGTCGCGATACGATAAACCGCAATCGCGATGGGCTACAACCCGACCTTTATCAAAGTCGCAAACTTGATGGTACGCATTTATCCTCCTTACAAGAGGCATCACAACAACGTTTCACCAGGCAACGCCGGTCAACTGCTGTTTGTGTATGAGAAATCGGTTGGAAACTTTCCTCATGTCAGCACGTTATAGGTGTCGCCACCGGCGCCAACCTTGTGTGAATGCCCTGAAAAGCTAATCATTTGCATATCACAGCACCTTCTTCCTGTCGGTTAAATTTCGCGTCTGTAGCACGTCATCTTCGTGGTGTAGCAATTTTAATGGCCAGTAGTGTACATTCGACGCCACATTGGGCGACCTGCGCGGCGGATGGGGATGAAATGATGATGAAGACAGCACAACACTCAGTTCCTGAGCGGAGAAAGTACCCGACCCAGCCGGGAATCGAACCCGGGCCTAAAGCCCAACGAAAAAAGAGAGGTCTGACCATGCCAGAAGACAAACCTTATGAAACCGGTCGTGCAATAAAAGAGACTAATTACATACAAAGGAAGTGGAGCTTTTATTCCAGTAATAGTTTATTCCGAAGATAGCAGGAGGCGACAACTGCGAGAACTATCGCACAATCAGCTTAACAACTTATGCGTAGAAGTCGGTGAAAGGAATAATGTACAGAAATGGACAGCCGGCCGGAGTTGCCGGACTTTACAGTCTGACGTTACAGTCAGACGTTAGAGTCAGACATTACAGTCAGACATTACAGTCAGACGTTCTGACTGACGTTACAGTCTGGAACCGCGCGCCCGCTACGGTCGCAGGTTCGGATCCTGCCTCGGGCATGGAGGTGTGTGGTGTCCTTAGGTTACTTAGGTTTAAGTAGTTCTAAGTAGGGGACTGATGACCTCAGAAGTTAAGTCCCATAGTGCTCAGAGCCATGGGAACCAGAAATGGAAAAGAAAACTGAGGATTCGTTAGATGACGAACAGAGATGCAATTCTAACGTTGCGGTTGATAATGGACGCAAGACTGAAGAGAAATCGTCACACGTTCATTAGATTTGTCGACCTGGAAAAAGCATTCGACAATGTCAGATGGTGCAAGACGTTCGGAATTCTGAGAAAAACAGAGGCAAGCTATAGGAAAAGACGGGTAATATACAATATGTGCAAGAACCAAGAGGGAACAGTAAGGCTGGAAGACCAAGAACGAAGTGTTCGGATTGAAAAGGGTGTAAGATAGGGATGTAGTCTTTCCTCCCTACTGTTCAATTTATTCATCGAAGAACCAATAAAGGAATGAAAGTAACTTTCAAGAGAGGAATTAAAATTCGATGTGGAAAGATATGTGTGGTAAGATTTGCTGATGAGATGGTCATTCTCAGTGAAAGTCAAGAAGAGTTACAGGATGTGTCGCATGGAATTAACAGTATGAGTACAGGTGATCAGGAAGTAGATGAAGTTGAGGAACTCTTGATTCCTAGACAGTTAAATAACCCAGCACGAACGGAGGAAGGAGGACGTGAAAAAGCAGACGAGCACTGGCAAGAGGGATATTCCTGGTCAATAAAAATCTACCAGTATCAAACATAGGCCTTAATTAGAGGAAGAATTTTCTGAGAATGTACGATTCGAGCACAGCACTGTATGGTAGTGAGGCATGGACTGTGCGAAAGGTGGAACAGAAGAGAATCGAAACCTTCGAAAGACTGTTGAAAATTAGCTGGACTGGTAAGGAATGAGGTGGTTTTCCACAGAATCGGCTAGGAAAGGAAGATATGCAAAACACTAACAAGAAGATGGGACAGAATGATAGTGCATCTGTTGAGACATCAGGGAATAACTTCCATGGCACTACAGGAAACTGTAGGAGGTAAAAGCTGTACAGGAAGGCAGAGAGTGGAATACATCAAGCAAATAATCGAAGACGTAGGTTGCAACTGCTACTCTGAGATGAAGAGGTTGACTTGGGCGAGGAATTCGTGGCGGGCCGCATCGAACCAGTCAGAAGACTGATGACGTTAAATAAATAATATGTTTAGCTGTGCTCGACTGACAATCATTTTGTTATTTTGAGCCCGGCTCTGGTCGCTCGCTCCGGCTGTACCGAACACCACATTAGCATTCACAGTGCTGGCGAAGTAGGCGGTGACGTTGAGGCGTAGCGCCTTCGCATCGCTCCTGCCACTTGTTAGGACGATATCTCATAGGCATGAGTCATCGACAGATGTCACAAGCTGACATGGACCTGAGTTACAGAGCTGCACGTAGTTGTAGTAGTAGGCGGTAGAGGTCAGCAGTTGACGGACAGTGTTAGCAGTCGTAGTCAAAACAATGTTGTAAAGTTATGTTTGATTAATATTTAATGTATTTGCATAATTATAATTGTTTTATATGTGTAGTAATTAGCAGTGCGAGTGTTGTATGAGTGAAGAAGAGCAGAACTAAATGAAAATAGTTTTGTTTATTCACGAAGTACCAGTTAAACTATACAAAGGATTTACTATAATTAAATGTGCAGTCAGTTTATGGTACCAATAAATCGTGAGTAGAACACAAATTAATCGATAATTTCAGAAGGAGTAATTTTATATTTGATACTTTTCTAAATTTATTTATTTAGCAATTGCCATAGAAAGGAATGTTTTACTACGATTGGTCATTGAAGTAAAGCGCGGATTAGCGCGGGATAATACTGCAATCTGATTTGCTGTTTGTGATATCAGCCAATCAGAAAAATGCAGGCTCGCGCCAATCGATGATGGGAACAAAGTCTTTGGTGTGATCTAGGGGGGTCGGGGCTGAGGGTTCGAACTAGTAATATCTCATTGAAAGCAGCTCCGACGAAAGTAATGTAAAATCGCGGAAAAATGCTAATTACGAGTTCGCGAAATATTACAAAGTGTATTTAAGTGAACGGTATAGTGAAAGTCGTGTCGAATTTCGGACGGAATATCAAAATTACTGCTTTTGACTGTTAGTTAAAACCGCGTGGCGTGTTGTGCGATCTAAGACTGGAACAGGTATTACGTGTAGAGCAGAGTGCACAACATTTGAGCGAGCATTTTCATAACTAAACGATCTGGTGAACTCTATTAACTTCGGTAACGGGTGTAAATACCATAAACTGTCTACGTGTGTGATTGTGGTGTGCGTGAGAACTTTACTTTGTGTTGCCACTTACAAGGGAACATCCCCATCGCACCCCCCTCAGATTTAGTTATAAGTTGGCACAGTGGATAGGCCTTGAAAAACTGAACACAGATAGATCGAGAAAACAAGAAGAAGTTGTGTAGAACTATGAAAAAATAAGCAAAATATAGAAACTGGGTCGTCCATGCGTAAGATAGGCAACATTAAGGGGACTGTGAGGCGAGGAGCGCCGTGGTCCCGTGGTTAGCGTGAACAGCTGAAGAACAAGAGGTCTTCCCTCGACCGAAAATTTTAACTTTTTATTTTCAGTTTATGGGAAAAACTCTTGTGTTTTCATCACTTTTTTTGGAGTGATTATTACATCCACAAGAAAACCTAAATCAGGCAAGGTAGAAGCATCTTTTTACACATTCGCTAAGTGTGCAAGTTGGTGAGTCGACAACATATTCCTGTCATGTGACGCACATGCTGTCACCAGTGTCGTATGCAAAATATCAGACGTGTTTTCCTGTGGAGGAATCGGTTGACCTATGACCTTGCGATCAAATGTTTTCGGTTCCCATTGGAGAGGCACGTCCTTTCGTCAACTAATTACACGGTTTTGCGGTGAACAGAGACGTCAATGAACGAACGGACAGATCATAACTTTGCGAAAATAGAGAAAGCAAAACTTTCAGTCGAGGGCAGATTTGAACCAAGCACCTCTCGTTCCGCAGCTGTTCACGCTAACCACGGGACCACGGCGCTCCTCGCCTCACATTCCCCTTAATGTTGCCTATCTTACGCATGGACGACCCAGTTTGTATATTTTGCTTATTTTTTCATAGTTCCACACAACTTCTTCCTGTTTTCTCGATTGATCTGTGTTCAGTTTTTCAAGGCCTATCCACTGTGCCAACTTATAACTAAATCTGAGGGGGGTGCGATGGGGATGTTCCCTTGTTAGTACGGACTTTGCAGTATTAACTGTGATCTTTATCGTAAAAATACACCTGAAAATTTACATTGCCAAGTTTAAACTTTTATTTCAGTAGGTCGGTATTACACTATCAAATTTCTTTGTCCAATATCTTTGTCAAAGATATTTGTCAAAGATATTTGATGGTGTAATAGGGACTTTGTCAAATGTCGTCCAATATGTGATCAAATCTAGGGCCTCGCTGTAGATTTGATCAAAGAAATCGCTTGTCTTCTGTTCACTGCAATGTGAAATGTTACCACATGGAGCGCTAGCATCGCTGCAGCGTTCTGTCGTCTGTAGTGTTTTTATAACCATTGCCGGTAAATACAATTGGTGTGTGCCGACAACTACAAAATTAATAGAGATGTATGAAGCTGATCAGGCGCTATTACGTGAGGCACCCTGAATGCAAAAATAGATTAAGAAGATTGGAGACCAGACCTGACATGACCTGACCTAACCTAACATAACCCTCTCCTGTAGCAAGGAATCGGAGTGTTACAGTGAGCCTGTCTTCTGAAGATGTAGCAGTTCTTAAGTGAATATTGTGCTTTGTGATATGAGGATACACTTCAATGAGCACATACAGAAATGTATGCTCATCCATTCTGAAGTAATTGATGTACGACTTGACGTCTTCCACTATAAGTTTTGTTGAATGCTTTTATCGTGTCGTCGTAAAACCCACGGCTTAACCCAGATTAGATTAGATTAGTTTTTCGTTCCACAGATCCGTGCTGAGGAGAGCCTCGTGGATGTGGAACATGTCAATTTTTTTAAATCTGAAATAACAATACTAATAGTATGAATAAATACAATACATCATTTGTTTCTATTAAAAATTACGTCAATGGAGTAGGAGGAGTTGGCCACTAATAAGTCTTTCAGGCTCCTTTTAGACTGATCTTCATTTCTAACTAAATTTTTTATGTTTGCTGGCAAATTATTGAAGATGAGTGTTGCTGAGTAGTGGACCCCTTTTTGATCTAAAGTAAGTCCTTGTGCAGATCATTTTTGTTCCCGGTATTGTATGTATGAACTGAGTTGTTTGTTGGAAAAAGAGATATATTATTTAGGACAAATTTCATTAAGAAGTAAATATACTGAGAGGCAGTAGTTAGTGTACCAGTTCTATGAAGAGGTTTCTGCAGAACGTCCGTGAATTTACTCCATAAATAATACGTATTACACGCTTTTGGACTCTGAAAACTTTTGTTTGACTTGAAGAGTTACCCCAAAATACACTCCTGGAAATTGAAATAAGAACACCGTGAATTCATTGTCCCAGGAAGGGGAAACTTTATTGACACATTCCTGGGGTCAGATACATCACATGATCACACTGAAAGAACCACAGGCACATAGACACAGGCAACAGAGCATGCACAATGTCGGCACTAGTACACTGTATATCCACCTTTCGCAGCAATGCAGGCTGCTATTCTCCCATGGAGACGATCGTAGAGATGCTGGATGTAGTCCTGTGGAACGGCTTGCCATGCCATTTCCACCTGGCGCCTCAGTTGGACCAGCGTTCGTGCTGGACGTGCAGACCGCGTGAGACGACGCTTCATCTAGTCCCAAACATGCTCAATGGGGGACAGATCCGGAGATCTTGCTGGCCAGGGTAGTTGACTTACACCTTCTAGAGCACGTTGGGTGGCACGGGATACATGCGGACGTGCATTGTCCTGTTGGAACAGCAAGTTCCCTTGCCGGTCTAGGAATGGTAGAACGATGGGTTCGATGACGGTTTGGATGTACCGTGCACTATTCAGTGTCCCCTCGACGATCACCAGTGGTGTACGGCCAGTGTAGGAGATCGCTCCCCACACCATGATGCCGGGTGTTGGCCCTGTGTGCCTCGGTCGTATGCAGTCCTGATTGTGGCGCTCACCTGCACGGCGCCAAACACGCATACGACCATCATTGGCACCAAGGCAGAAGCGACTCTCATCGCTGAAGACGACACGTCTCCATTCGTCCCTCCATTCACGCCTGTCGCGACACCACTGGAGGCGGGCTGCACGATGTTGGGGCGTGAGCGGAAGACGGCCTAACGGTGTGCGGGACCGTAGCCCAGCTTCATGGAGACGGTTGCGAATGGTTCTCGCCGATACCCCAGGAGCAACAGTGTCCCTAATTTGCTGGGAAGTGGCGGTGCGGTCCCCTACGGCACTGCGTAGGATCCTACGGTCTTGGCGTGCATCCGTGCGTCGTTGCGGTCCGGTCCCAGGTCGACGGGCACGTGCACCTTCCGCCGACCACTGGCGACAACATCGATGTACTGTGGAGACCTCACGCCCCACGTGTTGAGCAATTCGGCGGTACTTCCATCCGGCCTCCCGCATGCCCACTATACGCCCTCGCTCAAAGTCCGTCAACTGCACATACGGTTCACGTCCACGCTGTCGCGGCATGCTACCAGTGTTAAAGACTGCGATGGAGCACCGTATGCCACGGCAAACTGGCTGACACTGACGGCGGCGGTGCACAAATGCTGCGCAGCTAGCGCCATTCGACGGCCAACACCGCGGTTCCTGGTGTGTCCGCTGTGCCGTGCGTGTGATCATTGCTTGTACAGCCCTCTCGCAGTGTCCGGAGCAAGTATGGTGGGTCTGACACACCGGTGTCAATGTGTTCTTTTTTCCATTTCCAGGAGTGTATTATCCCATATGACATTATGGAATGAAAGTAGGCAAAGTATGCAAGCTTTTTCATTTTTATGTTGCCTATGTCTGCTAATACTCAAATTGCAAATACACATTCGTTAAGGCGCTTCTGCAGTTCTCTGGTGGTCTCTTCCCAACTGAATTTATTATCAAGTTGTAATCCCAGGAATTTAAGACTGTCAATCTCGTACGTATGGTTCCTTTTTTTCCCCCCACTTCTTTTCCGCATGTGCACACAATGCAACTGCGGTACGTGCAACAGCTGCGGTTAATAACAAGTTGTTGTTGTCAGTCGTCTTGAATTTTGACGAAAAATTTGGTGGCAGTGTAATACCCCTTCTAGCGCTACGTCAAAGATCTTTGTCAAATATATTTGACGGAATATTTGATCACATCTTTGATCAAATCTTTGGCAAAGAATTTGATAGTGTAATACCGGCCGTAGCTACCCACGTCCCGTTTACCGGACAATTCTATGTATGTTGCGACCTGCAATAGACAGTAGTGGTCTAGTATTTTCTAATACAGCTTTTAGCTAGACCAGGGCTTCCCAACCTTTTCAGCTGGCGGACCCCTTCTTCAGTCGAAAATCCATGGCGGAACCCTAGTCAGTCAAGAGCACAGTAACTTTTAAATTTCAGAGCGAAACCCATGGGAACTGAAAGCTTCTTAATGTAAGTGCCATGTTCCCAGTGACCCTCCCCTTCTCCCCGGAGTATCAATGGTCTTTGGTTTAGAGATGAATGAAAACGACTTGAAATTAACGATCCAATTTGAATTCCCACTTTATCCAGACACTTACTAGTGGATTTACTCCCTTTGTTCAACACACTATAGCCTTATTAAAATTATTTGGTAATTGAAATTTCACACGATGGAGCTGTCTTCCTCCAAGAGCAATCAACGTCACGTCCAAACTGTTCGCTGTTGAAAAGCTGCCACTTATGGTCTGTTCACTTCCACTATTTGGCTACTGTTGTGTAAGGAGCATGCATATTTCGTAACAGTCGTGTGTGTGTGTGTGTGTGTGTGTGTGTGTGTGTGTGTGTGTGCGTGTGTGTGTGGCCGGCCGCGGTGGTCTAGCGGTTCTGGCGCTGCAGTCCGGAACCGCGGGACTGCTACGGTCGCAGGTTCGAATCCTGCCTCGGGCATGGGTGTGTGGTGTGATGTCCTTAGGTTAGTTAGGTTTAAGTAGTTCTAAGTTCTAGGGGAGTTATGACCTAAGATGTTGAATCCCATAGTGCTCAGAGCCATTTTGTGTGTGTGTGTGTGTGTGTGTGTGTGTGTGTGTGTGTGTGTGTGCGTGTGTGTGTGGCCGGCCGCGGTGGTCTAGCGGTTCTGGCGCTGCAGTCCGGAACCGCGGGACTGCTACGGTCGCAGGTTCGAATCCTGCCTCGGGCATGGGTGTGTGGTGTGATGTCCTTAGGTTAGTTAGGTTTAAGTAGTTCTAAGTTCTAGGGGAGTTATGACCTAAGATGTTGAATCCCATAGTGCTCAGAGCCATTTTGTGTGTGTGTGTGTGTGTGTGTGTGTGTGTGTGTGTGTGTGTGTGTGTCGTTTTTCGTGAAATCCGAAGATAAATGTTCAAATGTATGTAAAGTCTTCCTTTGACTTCCCTTGTTGTGAAGGCGATGGAGAAATTGCACCATTCTTCAATGATCCTGACTTCAGCCGCCGATCCATGTTTGAAGTAATAAACTGGTTAAAAATCGACTTATGGAATATGTAGTGCACTGATAAAGCAAGTTTAACATTTAATGATGCCTGGGGCCGCATACGTGCCAGCAAGCGCTGTGATTGGTCGACAAAGCTCGCTCCGCGCATGCGTAAAAGGTTTCACCGCATCTAGCGCCGTGAGCCGGGGCACAAATGACCCGCGTATTGTTGCTAAACAGTCGATCAGAGAAGCCGCATTCTCCGGCACTAAACTGTGTACACGTTCTCACTTAGGACTCGCAAAGGCTGTTTGGGGATACGAACTGAAGTAAAAATACACATGTTTTTCACACGGGAAAAAAAATAGTTATGAATTTTATTTTCACATTTTTATTCAATAATTTTACTCATTGTTTTGCACGATTTGGTGAAAGGTGGCCGCGGACCCCCTAGAAAGAGCCGGCGGACCCCTAAGGGGTCCACGGACCACACGTTGGGAAGCCCTGAGCTAGACAAATGAACATTGCTGGACACTGGCAGGGCGGTAAAAAGAGACGTGCCGCGCCGCAACATGACACAGAGAGGGCAACGGGGCCCACGCAGTGTCGCCTTGGAGTACACTTTATCTGTTGTGGAATGAATTACATTGCGAGCTGTTACACGCCAGGATTTAGTGGCTACGGACATGTAATCGTGGAATAAGGTCGTGAGACTCAGAGCTCTTTTCTGAAGACTGCTTAAGAACAGGGCGAGCCGAGACTACCCCTGGACAGACGGCCGGTCGGGCACGAGACGTGAGTGGCTCCTGCAGGAAAAACGCCAGTCCGCTGCCGCCTCAGTGGGCTGCCCGACTACCCGAAAGACGAGCCCGGCGGCATCAAGGAGACCAACCCCTCACCGAAGAACAGTGACACGCTTTTTCTGGGCCGACAATGTGCGCCAGCGCGTCTCGTTGGGAGAATCTTCTTCATCAGCGAGTAGCGGTGATGTATGGACCGGGGCTTTTGAAGACCCTGCTCTCACAGTTCACGACGCGTAATTTGTCACCAAGCGCGGGGAGGGGGAACTGGAGGAGGGATGGAGCTGCGTGTCGCGCAATTAATCAGCAGGCGAGGAAAACTTTGGTCTGATGGCTGGCGTCGCCTGGAGCCAGCAGCTACCTACCTACCTACCTGCTTCCGGAACTCGGTTGCTACCGCGAACTTTGGAGTAATCAATAGCCAAGTAGCCTACCTGGTGACTTTATAATGGCAGGCGGGGGCTATCAAACACTGTCGCACTTAGCGCCCGCCGGAGAGAGTGAAGACACTGAGGATCACGTTGGCGAGAGGGGCCGAAAACGGATGACGTCAGCGCGCGCGCACGTGCGTGCGTGTGTCTGTCTCGTTTATGGACTTTCAAAGTCGGGGTCATCAGCGTCCGTACGGAAACTGTAGGAACGGCTGTGGTTAAAACGACTAAAATGTCATAAGCCAAGTAAACGTAAGTCTTATACCGCACGACCGTTACGGTCGCAGGTTCGAATCCTGCCTCGGGCATGGATGTGTGTGACGGCCTTAGGTTAGTTAGGTTCAAGTAGTTCTAAGTTCTAGGGGATTGATGACCTAAAATTCCAATGTTTCACACAGTTATTAACTGAATTTAAAGAAATTAAAATGCTTTCATAATTTACTCATTAAGGGGGGTAGGACCTCAAACGGGCCGACTTGTTGTAGGAGAGGCACCACAGGATATTTAAATTTCCACTGTTGGGCCTTTTACAAATAAATTCATAAAACTTTGTCAGCATGACCAGGAAGGATTCAGGATTCACACTCATCGTAGTGAACGTTCAAAAACATAACAAAATAATTTTTTTACATGTGAAATTTCATGATATTTTCAGTTACTGTTGCCTGCATTTGTTGCTACAGGTACACTTTCCTTCATCAGTAAGAGAGATTCTTCGGCATACAAACCGCACCTACAGGTGTATGAAAGTCTAGAATTTATTAAATTTCTGAAAAAATGAATGAGCTGTTACATTTTAAACTTAATGTTGTGAAAAAACTCAAATTTTTTAGTTATTTAAGTCAATTTTTACCACAGTTTTTATAGATTTGGAAAATTCTACATTTTTATAGTAAGTATGGTTTGTGTGCTGTCCACAATTAATCGAAAACTCTCTCTTACTTATGAAGAGAAGTTGGGTTGGGTTGTTTGGGGGGGGGGGGGAGACCAAACTACGAGGTCATCGGTCTCATCGGATTAGTGAAGGACGGGGACGGAAGACGGCCGTGCCCTTTCAAAGGAGCCATCCCGGAATTTGCCTGGAACGATTTAGGGAAATCACGGGAAACCTAAATCAGGACGGCCGGACGCTGGATTGAAGCGTCGTCCTCCCGAGTGCGAGTCCAGTGTGAAGAAAAGTCAACCTACAGCAACAAATGCAGCCAATAGTAAGTGAAAAAAATAATGAAATTTCACATCTACAAAAAATTATTTTCTTATGTTTTTGAACTTCCACTGCTATGAGTATGAATAGTGAATCCTTCTTCGTCATGCTGAAAAAGTTAAATGAATTTATTTGTAAAAGTGTCGACAGTGAAAATTAAAACGACCTGTTGTGCCTCTCCTGCTCCAAGTCGGCCCGTTTGACGTCCTAGCCCCCTTAAGGGCTTTAATGTTATGATAAAGGGCTAACACATAAGCCAAGTGTTAACAGTTAGAAATTGTCTATGCGTCTTGGAGCAACATAACTGATGGCGCGCAAATTACCCTGTTTAGCATCATCCAGTATTTAAGAAGGAGAGCACATAGCAACTTCCGACAAACTTTACACGTAATTTCAAATTCTCACCAAGTTTTTTCACGCTGACATCCCTGCCCACCTACCCTCCCCCACTAAAGAATGAAGAGAAAAAAGTTTACCGCTTACTACATTTTCGATGTTCACGCCTCTTTAATACTAACGGTATTCTCAATAGATTTTGCAGAATGTAAGCACGTACATCAATGAACGTACGCTGATAAGCCAAAACATCATGACCACTGCACATCGCGATGTCGGATGCCGTCTGGTGGCGTTGCGGGCACGTGACGCGGTAACACAAGTACCGGGTGATCAAAAAGTCAGTATAAATGTGAAAACTGAATAAATCACGGAATAATGTAGATAGAGACGTACAAACTGACACACATGCTTGAAATGACATGGGGTTTTATTAGAACACAAAAAAAGTTCAAAAAATGTCCGACAGATGGCGCTTCATCTGATCAGAATAGCAAGAATTGGCATAACAAAGTAAGACAAAGCAAAGATTATGTTCTTTACAGGAAATGCTCAATATGTCCACCATCATTCCTCAAAACAATAGCTGTAGTCGTGAATAATGTTGTGAACAGCACTGTAAAGCATGTCAGGAGTTACGAGGTGCATTCAAGTTCTAAGGCCTCCGATTTTTTTTCTAATTAACTACTGACCCGGAATCGATGAAACTGGCGTTACTTCTCGACGTAATCGCCCTGCAGACGTACACATTTTTCACAACGCTGACGCCATGATTCCATGGCAGCGGCGAAGGCTTCTTTAGGAGTCTGTTTTGACCAGTGGAAAATCGCTGAGGCAATAGCAGCACGGCTGGTGAATGTGCGGCCACGGAGAGTGTCTTTCATTGTTGGAAAAAGCCAAAAGTCACTAGGAGCCAAGTCAGGTGAGTAGGGAGCATGAGGAATCACTTCAAAGTTGTTATCACGAAGAAACTGTTGCGTAACGTTAGCTCGAGGTGCGGGTGCGTTGTCTCGGTGAAACAGCACACGCGCAGCCCTTCCCGGACGTTTTTGTTGCAGTGCAGGAAGGAATTTGTTCTTCAAAACATTTTCGTAGGATGCACCTGTTACCGTAGTGCCCTTTGGAACGCAGTGGGTGAGGATTACGCCCTCGCTGTCCCAGAACATGGACACCATCATTTTTTCAGCACTGGCGGTTACCCGAAATGTTTTTGGTGGCGGTGAATCTGTGTGCTTCCATTGAGCTGACTGGCGCTTTGTTTCTGGATTGAAAAATGGCATCCACGTCTCATCCATTGTCACAACCGACGAAAAGAAAGTCCCATTCATGCTGTCGTTGCGCGTCAACATTGGTTGGCAACATGCCACATGGGCAGCCATGTGGTCGTCCGTCAGCATTCGTGGCACCCACCTGGAAGACACTTTTCGCATTTTCAGGTCGTCATGCAGGATTGTGTGCACAGAACCCACAGAAATGCCAACTCTGGAGGCGATCTGTTCAACAGTTATTCGGCGATCCCCCAAAACAATTCTCTCCGCTTTCTCGATCATGTTGTCAGACCGGCTTGTGTGAGCCCGAGGTTGTTTCGGTTTCTTGTCACACGATGTTCCGCCTTCATTAAACTGTCGCACCCACGAACGCACTTTCGACACATCCATAACTCCATCACCACATGTCTCCTTCAACTGTCGATGAATTTCAATTGGTTTCACACCACGCAAATTCAGAAAACGAATGATTGCACGCTGTTCAAGTAAGGAAAACGTCGCAATTTTAAGTATTTAAAACAGTTCTCATTCTCGCCGCTGGCGGTAAAATTCCATCTGACGTACGGTGCTGCAATCTCTGGGACGTATTGACAATGAACGGGGGCTCATTTTAAAACAATGCGCATGTTTCTATCTCTTTCCAGTCTAGAGAAAAAAAATCGGAGGCCTTAGAACTTTAATGCACTTCGTATGGTGAGGCATTGGCGTCGGATGTTTTCTTTCAGCATCCCTAGAGATGTCGGTCGATCACGATACACTTGCGACTGCAGGTAACCCCAAAGCGAATAATCGCACGGACTGTCTGGGGACCTGGGAGGGCAAGCATGACGAAAGTGGCGGCTGAGCACACGATCATCACCAAACGACGAAAGAGATCTTTCACGTGCCTAGCAATATACGGTGGTTCTAATAAAACCCCATGTCATTCCAAGCATGTGTGTCAATTTTTTCCTCTCTATCTACATTACTCCGTGGTTTATTAAGTTTTTAAATTTATACTGACTTTTTGATCACCCGGTACGTAAGCGGAGCAGACACAGACAGGTCATCACGCTGGCGAAGATATCGGCTGCAAGTGGAAAATCCGTTGAGATAAGTGACTTTGACAAAGAGCACATTATTGTTATTATTATTATTATTATTATTATTATTATTATTACGTCATAGAGTCTGTGAATGAGTATCTCGAAAACGGCGAAACTGGTAGAGTGTTCACGTGCTACTATCGTGACCCTCTACGGAAAAGCCGGCCGCGGTGGTCTAGCGGTTCTGGCGCTGCAGTCCGGAACCGCGGGACTGCTACGGTCGCAGGTTCGAATCCTGCCTCGAGCATGGGTGTGTGTGGTGTCCTTAGGTTAGTTAGGTTTAAGTAGTTCTAAGTTCTAGGGGACTTATGACCTAAGATGTTGAGTCCCATAGTGCTCAGAGCCTCTACGGAAAGAGGTAGTACAGTGGAAATACCATTAGACGTTAAATGTTTGGACGTCCACGACTGTTCACAAAACACGGGGTCGGAGGCTTGTCTGCTCTGTATAATAGGACAAATGGTGACCTGTGGCATTTCTGCCGACAGAGTAGAATGCTGGTGCACCCACAAGTGTCTCAGAGCACACCGTACATCTTACATAGTTGAACATGGAGCTCCGCAGCAGACCATCCCTACATGTTCACATGTTTATCAAACGAGACCGTCAATTACGTTTGCAGTGGGCACGAGATTGGATTGAGGAGTTCCTAGATAACAGGACGCAGCATGTTATTCTCAATGGAGAGAAGTCTTCCGAAGTAAGAGTGATTTCAGGTGTGCCGCAGGGGAGTGTCATAGGACCGTTGCTATTCACAATATACATAAATGACCTGGTGGATGACATCGGAAGTTCACTGAGGCTTTTTGCAGATGATGCTGTGGTGTAGCGAGAGGTTGTAACAATGGAAAATTGTACTGAAATGCAGGAGGATCTGCAGCGAATTGACGCATGGTGCAGGAAATGGCAATTGAATCTCAATGTAGACAAGTGTAATGCGCTGCGAATACATAGAAAGAAAGATCCCTTATCATTTAGCTACAAAATAGCAGGTCAGCAACTGGAAGCAGTTAATACCATAAATTATCTGGGAGTACGCATGAGGAGTGATTTAAAATGGAATGATCATATAAAGTTGATTGTCGGTAAAGCAGATGCCAGACTGAGATTCATTGGAAGAATCCTAAGGAAATGCAATCCGAAAACAAAGGAAGTAGGTTACAGTACGCTTGTTCGCCCACTGCTTGAATACTGCTCAGCAGTGTGGGATCCGTACCAGATAGGGTTGATACAAGACATAGAGAAGATCCAACGGAGAGCAGCGCGCTTCGTTACAGAATCATTTAGTAATCGCGAAAGCGTTACGGAGATGATAGATAAACTCCAGTGGAAGACTCTGCAGGAGAGACGCTCAGTAGCTCGGTACGGGCTTTTGTCAAAGTTTCAAGAACATACCTTCACCGAAGAGTCAAGCAGTATATTGCTCCCTCCTACGTATAACTCGCGAAGAGACCATGAGGATAAAATCAAAGAGATTAGAGCCCACACAGAGGCATACCGACAATCCTTCTTTCCACGAACAATACGAGACTGGAATAGAAGGGAGAACCGATAGAGGTACTGAACGTACCCTCCGCCACACACCGTCAGGTGGCTTGCGGAGTATGGATGTAGATGTAGATGTAGATCAACGGGATTCGATCGTCGATCAATGGAAACGTGTCGGCTTTTCCGTGATTCTTCTTACATAGTTGAACATGGAGTTCCGCAGCAGACCATCCCTACATGTTCATACGTTTATCAAACGAGATCGTCAATTACGTTTGCAGTGGGCACGAGATCATCGGGATTCGATCGTCGATCAATGGAAACGTGTCGGCTCTTCCGTGATTAACATTTTTTCTACTCTAGATCTCAGGTCGTCTCCACAAACGCCGTCATCGAGGTGAACGGCGGCCCGAAACGTGCAGCGCGCCACGGACACAGCCTGATGGGACCAGTATTACGCTATGAGAGACATTCTCCTGCACTATCACGGGATCTGCGGCAGTAATCGAAGACACGCTAACGGCTGTGAACCACCTGCATCCCTTCATGCTTCATGTCTTCCCCGACGGCGATGTCACCTTTGTTCAAATGTGTGTGAAATCTTATGGGACTTAACAGCCAAGGTCATCAGTCCCGAAGCTTACACACTACTTAACTTAAATTAGCCTAAGGACAAACACACACACCCATGCCCGAGGAAGGACTCGAACCTCCGCAGTGGACCAGCCGCACAGTCCATGACTGCAGCGCCTAGACGGCTCGGCTAATCCCGCGCGGCGATGTCATCTTTCAGCAGGATAATAGTGAACCATGGTGCAGTAGTTTGAGGGGCACTAGTATGAACTCACGTTGCTGTCTCGGTGACGTAAATCCCATGGAACGCACCTGGATCGCTATCGGATGCCGTCTCCGCGTTCGCAAATCAGCAAGTTACATGACTTCTGCACAGACATCTACTGCCCCATACCTCCACTAACCTAGCAACGAAGTATCGGCTCCCTGACACATAGAATCAGTGATGTGCTTCGTTCCAAAGACAGACAAAGAAACTATCAAGCAGGTGGTCGTGATGTTCTAGCTTATCGATGTACCCGCAAAATTATACAGGGTGTTACAAAAAGGTACGGCCAAACTTTCGGGAAACATTCCTCACACACAAATAAAGAAAAGATGTTATGTGGACATGTGTCCGGAAACGCTTAATGTCCATGTTCGAGCACATTTTAGTTTCGTCAGTATGTACTGTACTTCCTCGATTCACCGCCAGTTGGCCCAATTGACGGAAGGTAATATTGACTTCGGTGCTTGTGTTGACATGCGACTCATTGCTCTACAGTACTTACATCAAGCACATCAGTACGTAGCATCAACAGGTTAGTGTTCATCACGAACGTGGTTTTGCAGTCGGTGCAATGTTTACAAATGCGGAGTTGGCAGATGCCCATTCGATGTATGGATTAGCACCGGCCAATAGCCGTGGCGCGGTACGTTTGTATCGAAACAGATTTCCAGAACGAATGTGTCCCGACAGGAAGACGTTCGAAGCAATTGATGGGCGTCTTAGGGAGCAAGGAACATTTCAGCCTATGACTCGCGACTGGGGAAGACCTAGAACGACGAGGACACCTGCAATGGACAAGGCAATTCTTCGTGCAGTTGACGATAACCCTAATGTCAGCGTCAGAGACGATGCTGCTGTACAAGATAACGTTGACCACGTCACTGTATGGAGAGTGCTACGGGAGAACCAGTTGTTTCCGTACCATGTACAGCGTGTGCAGGCACTATCAGCAGCTGATTGGCCTCCACGGGTACACTTCTGCGAATGGTTCATCCAACAAAGTGTCAATCCTCATTTCAGTGCAAACGTTCTCTTTACGGGTGAGGCTTCATTCTAACGTGATCAAATTGTAAATTTTCACAATCAACATGTGTGGGCTGACGAGAATCCGACCGCAATTGTGCAATCACGTCATCAACACGGATTTTCTGTGAACGTTTGGGCAGGCATTGTTGGTGATGTCTTGACTGGGCCCCATGTTCTTCCCCCTACGTTCAATAGAGCACGTTATCATGATTTAATACGGGATACTCTACCTGTGCTGCTATAGCATGTGCCTTTACATGTACGACACAACATGTGGTTCATGCACGATGGAGCTCCTGTACATTTCAGTAGAAGTCTTCGTACGCTTCTCAACAACAGATTCGGTGACCGATGGATTGGTAGAGGCGGACCAATTCCATGGCCTCCACGCTCTCCTGACCTCAACCCTCTTGACTTTCATTTATGGGCGTATTTGAAAGCTCTTGTCTACGCAACCCCGGTACCAAATGTAGAGACTCTTCGTGCTCGTATTGTGGACGGCTGTGATACAACACGCCATTCTCCAGGGCTGCATCAGCGCATCAGGAATTCCATGCGACGGAGGGTGAATGCATGTATCCTCGCTAACGGAGGACATTTTGAACATTTCCTGTGACAAAGTGTTTGAAGTCACGCTGGTACGTTCTGCTGCTGTGTGTTTCCATTTCATGATTAATGTGATTTGAAGAGAAGTGATAAAATGAGCTCTAACATGTGAAGTAAGCGTTTCCGGACACATGTCCACATAACATATTTTCTTTCTTTGTGTGTGAGGAATGTTTCCTGAAAGTTTGGCCGTACCTTTTTGTAACACCCTGCATAATTGTGCGACTCACAGTTCGGAAGATATGATACAGTTATACAAGACGTGGCTGCCATACAGAGAGGAAAGAGACGGTGGGCACAAATGAGGTTGCTGGCGCTAAACAGCCGATAGGCAAACGCGAAGTGTTCGGGCGCTGCGTCACCGCTTTGCAAACAACGTCTTGGAGGCGCTAACGCAACGAAGCGACATCGCTAGCACTCTTACGTAAGTCACGGACGCCGGGATATTCAGGCGCTGGGTGTTCACTTTACTCAAGCTGAGAATTACGAGCAGGAGTAATCGTTAAAAGGAAAGCGAAGAAGACAACTGCTCCGTTTCCTAGAGACAGGGCTTTAGCTTTCGTGTTCTCTGGCTGTAAGGCCAGTCGTGGAACGACACCCAACACGTCAAAGCGTCTAGTGCGGCATTCAGCCACGAGAACAATGTACACGCAAACGTCGATGTTGGGGGATTACGGCTGTGGACTGTTAACGGCGAAATGGCACACGTCTCGTTGACAGCAGTTTACTCAAATTAATAGTGGAGAGTAAGTACTGTCGGCAAATCTACGCTATCGAAAGTATAAGGACACTCCCATATATTGCGGAACTGACCACCGGATGTCACGAGTGGCGGAGTCGTCGGTATTAAAGGAAGCAGGAAGAATTGTGTCGTCAGTAGGGAAGCACTAAGCGAAGAGCGGGTCCGTCATGAGAGCTAACTAACTTCGAACGGGAATTAGTCATTTGATATCATCTGCGTAAAATTCACGGCCTTTTCAACTCTTCTGAAGTTGCCCAAATCGACTGTGAGTGACGTGCCTGAAGTGGAAGGGCGAAGGAAAAGCTAAGGTGAACCTATACCAGGCAGGCCTCATGTTTGTGTCAGTTATTAAGTGTTAAGTTCACCAAGTATATACCACTGTAAACGTGCTAATCTAAGCACGTTTATATGGATTATGTTATGACAGACCCTTGTAACAGTTGTGTGTGTTTTACGTTTGGCCGCACTCTCGTGCTCGACGAAAATTATTTTTAATCCATTGATGTATACTGTGGAAGTATCACAGCTTTAAAAACCTTTTTGATCCCCCTCCATCCAACTCCCCTTGCCCATCCTCCAGGCTGGCTGTATATACAGGGTTTTATCGAAAGAGCGTGCAAAAATGTAACAGGACGTAGAGATTGCTTCACTGAACAATATGAGGTAGGGAAGCTTGGGTTGGAGAAGCCAGCTTAAGGGAAAGTTTACTATGTTTTGGTTCAAAAAAATCTATTTTTTAAAAATTGCATTTTTGGATCCATAAAAGTGTTTAGAATCCACCCCTGAAACGGTTTTTCCGAATACGGAGCGGAAATTTTGTTATTCGCGGTTAAACAAACAAAAAATGCACCTGATTGAAATCGGCCATTTTTACGCATCAGTTTATTTCTTTCGGAGGACGAGTTATTGTACCGGTGCTTGGAAGGAAACACACAAAATTCAAATGAAAGTTTGAATGCTTGTGTTTGGAAGTTAGCCCCCAAGAATTTACATTCTGGTGCGAAGACTGTGGAGATTGCAACTTTCCTGGCAGCGAGCAGCTTCAACGAAGGCTATTCAGCAATTCTGAAGACCATGACAACGATGGACGTCACCCTGGGACTCTATTCGATGCACTTCGCCAAGCATTCGGACGACCACCGGATTCAAACGGCCGAAAACCGCTTGTCACCGGCCGTACGAGCGGCTCTGGAGCAGCGCAGGATGGCCCAGATCGAGCAGAACGCCCTCTATGAGGACGAGGAAGAACTAGGTTATGGACCCGGAATAGCAGATTGAACGTAAGTTGCATAATATTGCATTTATATGTAGTCAAAATGTCAAACGCATTTTTTTCGAAATGACTTTTTTTATTGTGCGGTATGGTAACTTCAAATCTACTGCACCGATTGACATGATTCTTTGTTTCCGACGAAGCTAACTAGGAGTTGTACTACTATTATTCCGATCCATCAACTATAAATATTTTTACTTGGCCGACGAAGTAGAAAAATCGATGAAAAAACCCTATTTTTTCAAGTGGCAACCATTTTGTTTCCTATGGCCAAAATAAGCGAGGTACAACTCCTACAGAATCTTATATATTTCGCTAACGTCAACTCAATTTTGATTTCAGACGAACCGGCTGACCTGTGACATACCGCGCGTGGAGGTCTACATCGAAATTTTGTTTCGTTCCGACGGCACTTCCACCTTTGCGCTTCGACATTTCCGGTCAAAACAATTCCAGTTTGTAGAGGAAATATCAATAAACATTTCGACCAAATTTGACATTGATATCTGTAACACATCCCGAGAAAAAATTCTCAAAGAACATCCTTTTTTCGGGCCAAAGATAGTACACCTCCCCTTAAGGAGATATGGAAGTAAACTTGTCTACCGCTTTGTCTAGCATTCGTGTTCTCCACCTTATTTACAACGAACATGCGTGTGAGTTTACACATAATGGCCGTTTGTTTACATGTACATTCTTTCCTGAAAGGAAACAAGGAAGATGGGCCTGATTACTAAAAGTCATGATGCAGGTTTTGTTTACTTTACTTGTCCATAAGTTGGCTCTATTGTATGGTATTTACATTGTCCCATGACAGAACATGCTATCAATCAACGAAAGACCAATTCATTACTCATTGCTATTCAAAGACGTACAGCACAATACGATGGAGCAGTGGTTCAAATGGCTCTGAGCACTATGGGACTTAACATCTGAGGTCATCAGCTCCTAGAACTTAGAACTACTTGAACCTAACTAACCTAAGGACATCACACACATCCATGCCCGAGGCAGGATTCGAACCTGCGACCGTAGCGGTCGCGCGGTTCCAGACTGTAGCGCCTAGAACCGCTCGGCTACACGGGCCGGCCGATGGAGCAGTACCGGTAGAGTTCCTCAGAAGTCACTGACCTGCACCCTGTGTTTGGGGAAATACGCTGCAATGCTCTCGCTGCTGAAAGACTGTACAGGGAACGATTTCCTAACAGCATCATCTGTCACGACGAGTGTTATTTCTCTTGAACGGCGAATGCGGGAGACTGGTTCACAGGAAAGAAGAAACGAGGGACCTGACAACACGAGGACCACTAGCACACCCCGTTCTGGAGATGTTCGCCGATGCCATGCTTGCACTGAGGTCGATGGCCATCAGTTTCAGCACATTTTGTAAGAAACAGTACAGATGGCACGTTCATTGTGTCAATGATAGTCTTTGCAGATAATTGTAACCAACGTCGTCATCATCATCATCATCATCATCATCTAAGACTGATTATGCCTTTCAGCGTTCAGTCTGGAGCGTAGCCTCCCCTTATACAGTTCCTCCATGACCCCCTATTCAGTGCTAACATTGGTGCCTCTTCTGATGTTAAACCTATTACTTCAAAATCATTCTTAACCGAATTCAGGTACCTTCTCCTCGGTCTGCCCCGACTCCTCCTACCCTCTACTGCTGAATCCATGAGTCTCTTGGGTAACCTTGCTTCTCCCATGCGTGTAACATGACCCCACCATCTAAGCCTGTTCGCCCTGACTGCTACATCTATAGAGTTCATTCCCAGTTTTTCTTTGATTTCCTCATTGTGGACACCCTCCTGCCATTGTTCCCATCTACTAGTACCTGCAATCATCCTAGCTGCTTTCATATCCGTAACCTCAACCTTGTTGATAAGGTAACCTGAATCCACCCAGCTTTCGCTCCCATACAACAAAGTTGGTCGGAAGATTGAACGGTGCACAGATAACTTAGTCTTGGTACTGACTTCCTTCTTGCAGAAGAGAGTAGATCGTAGCTGAGCGCTCACTGCATTAGCTTTGCTACACCTCGCTTCCAGTTCTTTCACTATGTTGCCATCCTGTGAGAATATGCATCCTAAGTACTTGAAACCGTCCACCTGTTCTAACTTTGTTCTTCCTATTTGGCACTCAATCCGTTTACATTTCTTTCCCACTGACATTACTTTCGTTTTGGAGATGCTAATCTTCATACCATAGTCCTTACATTTCTGATCTAGCTCTGAAATATTACTTTCCAAACTTTCAATCGAATCTGCCATCACAACTAAGTCATCCGCATATGCAAGACTGCTTATTTTGTGTTCACATATCTTAATCTCACCCAGCCAGTCTACTGTTTTCAACATATGATCCATAAATAATATGAACAACAGTGGAGACAGGTTGCAGCCTTGTCTTACCCCTGAAACTACTCTGAACCATGAACTCAATTTACCGTCAACTCTAACTGCTGCCTGACTTTCCATGTAAAGACCTTTAATTGCTTGCAAAAGTTTGCCTCCTATTCCATAATCTCGTAGAACAGACAATAACTTCCTCCTAGGAACCCGGTCATATGCCTTTTCTAGCATAGATACAATTCCCTGTTCCACTCGTAACACTTCTCCATTATTTGCCGTAAGCTAAAGATTTGGTCCTGACAACCTCTAAGAGGCCTAAACCCACACTGATTTTCATCCAATTGGTCCTCAACTAATACTCGCACTTTCCTTTCAACAATACCTGAGAAGATTTTACCCACAACGCTGATTAAAGAGATTCGACGCGCAGGTCGCCGAAGTGGCGTCAAATCGAAAGACCTGCACCAGGCGAACGGTCTACCCGACGGGAGACCCTAGCCACACGACATTTCCATTTTATTAAAGAGATACCTCGGTAGTTGTTACAATCTTTTCTGTTTCCATGTTTAAAGATTGGTGTGATTACTGGTTTTGCCTTGTCTGATGGAACCTGTCCCGACTCCCAGGCCATTTCAATTATCCTGTGTAGCCATTTAAGACCTGACATTCCACTGTATTTGATGAGTTCCGACTTAATTTCATCCACCCCAGCCGCTTTATTGCACTGCAATCTATTGACCATTTTTTCCACTTCCTCAAATGTGATCCTATTTCCATCATCATTCCTATCCCATTCTACCTCGAAATCTGAAACATTACTGATCGCATTTTCACAATGCCTCTAACTGACATTGTAACCAACGTAAATAAAAAAAAGTAGGCAGTAATGCGATTTTATTCGTATTATCTCCTTAAGCTGGCCTCTCTGAGCCTAGGTCCTCTACCTCAAATCGTTCAACGAAGCATCCTCTATGTCCTGTTTTTCACGCTCTTACGGAACCACCCCATATTTTATTTTCATTTCTCTCTTTTTTTTACATTACAGTTTTCTCCTGTGAAGGTTTATTTATTGAGTTATTTAACCTGGCAAGATTAGGGTCATCAGGCACTCTCTTACATCTAACCAGGCATTCTAGTTATTTTACTTCATATGTTTTAGTAGGCATGTTAAACTACATCTAGTAAAAAAAGTGGATAAACAATTACAACGGCACATTTGGAAAAATACATACGTGTACAGATTATATTCCTAGATGATAAGTACTGCTATAATTAGACATTACGATAGAGACAGATTTTAGGTAGGAGTGCTAGCAGCATGGGGTACGAGGGAGACTGATGGTGAAGAGAGGAGAATAGGGACATCATGAAACATAATTAAGGAAATATAAAGGAAAAGAAGATTGCGGGGCTAATGGAAATATTTGAAGAGGAAGAAGAGGAAGGAGCAAGATAGGAGACACTAGCTTTGCTACTTGACAGAGGGGAGTATTGGTTCAAAAATGGTTCAAATGGCTCTGAGCACTATGGGACTTAACATCTGAGGTCATCAGTCCCGTAGAACTTAGATCTACTTAAACCTAAGTACATCACACACATCCATGCTCGAGGCAGGATTCGAAACTGCGACCGTAGCAGTCGCGCGGTTCCGGACTGCAGCGCCTAGAACCGCGTGGCCACCACGGTCGGCGGGGAGTATTGGCCTTGTACATTAATTTAGTGGAAAACGTTATGAAGATGATAGTAGGAAATGCTTCAACTTCTCCTTAAAAGCTGATGGGGACTGAATTTTACGCAAGGTAAGAGGCAGGTTGTTTCAGAGGCGGACAGCGGCAACTGAGAAGGAGTTTGCAAAAGTTTTTGTTTTGTGAGTGGGCACAGTTAGGACACCAAATAACAGTGACCTCGTGTTTCGATTATGATGCCATGAAAGGTGTTTAATCACTGAAGCAAGGTACTGAGGTGCTTGCGCGACGAGGAGCCGGCGAAGTAGACACAGAGTGTGGTAGTCACGCAATTAGTCCGGCCGCAGCTACCCTAGCTGGGAGTATGAAGCGGTAACATGATCATATCGGCGAATGTTGCAAGTGTAACGCACACAGGCACTCGTGCTTAGTTCTAACCGTCTTTTGTTTTCACTACTCACGCCTTGTTGAATTACATCACAGTAGTGGAGGTTCGGTAGAATGAGTGCTTGCACTAGCTGGCGTTTCACGTCCTGTGGAAATACGTTCCGAAACTTTTTGAGAGCATAGAGGCAAGCGGACGTCCTCCGGCAAACTGCGACTGTATTCTGCCCAGTTGAGATGCTCATCCAAAGTTACCCACCAAGTTCTTAACTGTTTTCTTATATGGTACTGGAATACCATCGAGCGGAACAGGAGGTAGCCGTTCGCGGAATCTGAACTTATCAATTTCTGATGAGCTATTAAGATTACTTGTGTCTTTTTTTGCATTGCACAAGACGGTTGTTATGACTGAAACGGATACTAAGTATACAGGGTGTTACAAAAAGGTACGGCCAAACTTTCACGAACATTCCTCACACACAAATAAAGAAAAGATGTTATGTGGACATGTGTCCGCAAACACTTAATTCCCATGTTAGAGTTCATTTTAGTTTCGTCAGTATGTACTGTACTTCCTCGATTCACCGCCAGTTGGCCCAATTGAAGGAAGGTAATGTTGACTTCGGTGCTTGTGTTGACATGCGACTCATTGCTCTACAGTACTAGCATCAAGCACGTCAGTACGTAGCATCAACAGGTTAGTGTTCATCACGAACATGGTTTTGCAGTCAGTGCAATGTTTACAAATGCGGAGTTGGCAGATGCCCATTCGATGTATGGATTAGCACCGGCCAATAGCCGTGGCGCGGTGCGTTTGTATCGAGACAGATTTCCAGAACGAAGGTGTCCCGACAGGAAGACGTTCGAAGCAATTGATCGGCGTCTTAGGGAGCACGGAACATTCCAGCCTATGACTGACTCGCGACTGGGGAAGACGTAGAACGACGAGGACACCTGCAATGGACGAGGCAATTCTTCGTGCAGTTGACGATAACCCTAATGTCAGCGTCAGAGAAGTTGCTGCTGTACAAGGTAACGTTGACCACGTCACTGTATGGAGTGTGTTACGGGAGAACCAGTTGTTTCCGTACCATGTACAGCGTGTGCAGGCACTATCAACAGCTGATTGGCCTCCACGGGTACACTTCTGCGAATGGTTCATCCAACAATGTGTCAATCCTCATTTCAGTGCAAATGTTCTCTTTACGGGTGAGGCATCATTCCAACGTGATCAAATTGTAAATTTTCACAATCAACATGTGTGGGCTGACGAGAATCCGTACGCAATTGTGCAATCACATCATCACGGATTTTCTGTGAGCGTTTGGGCAGGCATTGTTGGTGATGTCTTTGGTTGGGCCCCATTCTTCCACCTACGCTCAATGGAGCACGTTATCATGATTTCATACGGGATACTCTACCTGTGCTGTTAGAACATGTGCCTTTACAAGTACGACACAACATGTGATTCATGCACGATGGAGCTCCTGCACATTTCAATCGAAGTGTTCGTACCTTCTCAACAACAGATTCGGTGACCGATGGATTGGTCGAGGCGGACCAATTCCATGGCCTCCACGCATTCCTGACCTCAACCCTCTTGACTTTCATTTATGGGGGCATTTGCAAGCTCTTGTCTACGCAACCCTAGTAAAAAATGTAAAGACTCTTCGTGCTCGTATTGTGGACGGCTGTGATGCAATACGCCATTCTCCAGGGCTGCATCAGCGCATCAGGGATTCCATGCGACAGAGGGTGGATGCATGTATCCTTGCTAACGGAGGACATTTTGAACATTTCCTGCAACAAAGTGTTTGAAGTCACGCTGGTACGTTCTGTTGCTGTGTGTTTCCATTCCATGATTAATGTGATTTGAAGAGAAGTAATAAAACGAGCTCTAACATGGAAATTAAGCGTTTCCGGACACATGTCCACATAACATGTTTTCTTTCTTGTGTGTGAGGAATGTTTCCCGAAAGTTTGGCCGTACCTTTCTGTAACACCCTGTAGAATTGTACAGCTGATGTCGCAAATATTTTTTTTCAATATACTTAGCAGCCAATAGCCGTAGACAGTCACCTAAGGAAAGTTTTATAGGCCTCATATACCGCCGGACAGACCTGGTCGAGCACTGCGTAGGGTAGTTGTAAAAAAAAAAATCGTAAGAAATCAGCGGAAAGAATCACTCGTGAATTCCCAAGTGCTACCAGCAGTCCAGCTGGGGCAATGACCATTCGCAGCGTCTTAAAAAGAAATCGCTATAGTGGTCCAACAGCTCATTATAATCCACACATTTCTGCAGTCAATACTACGCGACACTGCAGGTGGTGTAAAGTGCGACACCAGTGGAAAATGGAAACAACTGATTTGGAATGAGGAGTTACGCTACACCCTGTGGCAATTCGATGAAACGATTTGGGTCCGACGAATGTCTGGCCAACGTTACCTGCCATTATGTTGTAAGACGTTGTGGTCTCCTGACCTTCATTGCTTACATATTGCGCCCTCACAATCATATTCTGCACATCAAGACGCTTCATTCGAACCCAAACTCGATAAGATAAAGTCAATGTTGTATGAATTCATGTAAACGATATGCAAGTAACAAGTAAGCGCATCGTGGTTGAAATACTTGAGGCTGGCGCACACACATACATTCCAGACACGACGGTCACAGGAGCTTTTAGTTCGAGAGAGGTAGACCATACACTGGGAGGCCGGTCCCTTCAGAGGACGACCCAGCCTATGTTGGCTGGTGACCGCCCATGGAGCGGACAGCGTGGGCCCGAGTGAAAAGGGGGAACGACCCCGTGTTCAGCTTAAAAGCAAATTCCGCTACATTGTGTGGGAGCGGCCAGCCTATGCATTCTTTACACATAGCATGCAGTTTTAGAAATTTTCACAGGGAGACAACAAACGCCAATGCTACAGGTTTCCGGATTGGTCGCCTTGAACGAAACATCATTCTCCCGTTTTAGAAGAGCAATGCTGATTGGCAGGCGATATTTCTGATGCCTTGAGCTGAAGATATACCCCTTCACGTCTGGTGCGGAGAGGCGCCATTCCGTTGCTGTTCTTGGAGCGAGGACCAAGTCTCTCCTCAGTACTTCACTGGGAGAGCACCTCTGTCGAGACCGAATCGAAGTGCTACTCTATATTGAGTTCTTGCGATTAAGCGTTGTTCACTGTGTTGGCCGACACACTTATTGTGCAGTGTGAACGGACAGAGTTATAGTTAAACGCCTGCGAGCGAATTTTGAGTGGCATCACGGTGGCCTGGTTATCTGACCGGTGTAACACGCCAATAGTTAGACTAGGGGCGAATAGGAATCCTTGACTTCATCAAGGCATAGGGAGAGTTTGATTGGCGAAGGTCAATCCAGAAAGAACGAGAGTTATCTTATTTGGCAGCAGCGAGCGGCGCAGACAGCAGTCATCGCAACTTACTGTATTGTGCTATTGCGAGCCCCATATTTCCTCCGCAACAGTACACTTCACTGCATTTCACACGCGACAGCCTCGACCGTACCTAGCAACATTCTAAAGGATAATTATTCAAGTTGAGTAGGCGCGCCTCTCAGCCATTCTGCCAAGTCAACAACCATCTTAAACTTTGTATAGAAATTTCATTAGCGAATCCTATCCTTGACAGGTAACTTCACATTCCGAAAAGAACCAGGATATAACTTGTTCAATTCATAACTAAAAGTGCCATTGTGATTTCTCACAAATTTTTCCAAAATAAATAATAATTTTCGTTAATTTCATGTTTTTCTTACACTAACTAGCAAAACTCCAGTACCCAAGTATCCCACTAGTTACGTAAGAAATTTTGTGAATTTTTGTGTCATTTCCTTACAGCAGACGACTCCAGAAGATATTTATTGCTGAAAGTTTTTCAGGCATTTCTCTTTAGAACTTCTGTAGTAGTGTGGGGGTGGAAATTACATCTTGCAGGAGCCACAGGGTAAAGGGTACATCTCAGATTAATCCGTTGCGCAGAATAACAGATCAACCCCGTTCACCTCAGAATGTGTAGCGCCAACAGCGAAATACAGAGCCGGTGGTATTACAGTAGGGAGGGGGGTGGGGTGTACATGATTAGGGTGTGGTCCTCTCATTGCGTTTAAGAAAATGGTAAATGCGGGAGGATATGAACACGTTTCGCAGCATTGTGTACATTGTACAGTAGAGGAACAATGCGAAGATGACTGTGTCAGCATGGCGACGTATCCTGTTACAGAGCAACATCTGTGAGGCAGTGGTTTGCGGACAATAACATTCCTGAAACGGACTAGTCTGTCCAGAGTTCGGACCTGAAACCAATGGAACACCTTTGAGATGAGTCAGAACGACGACTTCGCTTCATATTTCAGTGTCCAACAGCACCACCTTGTCTAGTTTCGGTTTTTGAATAAGAAATGACTGTCATTCCTCCACAGATATTCAGAAACGTCATTGAAAGGTGAAGGGTGACCACACGCCCCCATGTTATTGTCCACTAATAGGTGTCTGGATACTTTTGAGTAAGTAGTGTACATTCAGTTCTCTCCAGATTACCTGACAATAATTTGGAGCAAAAGGTAAAGATAACCATTTCGTGGTCCATGCTCTTTCCTTGCTTACGTTTGCTTCCTAATAAATAAGAAGGAAATGTGGTTCTGCCTTGAGCAAACACAATTTTTCTTGTTTTATTACCCATACGTGTTTCGGAGAAATTTCTCCATCTTCAGTGGGTTTTATTTATTATCTGTCGAACAGTATACATAGGATTTACGCGTTATGCTTTTTATCATTTATTTGATGTTACAGTATTCACATTACTGTAAGTATTGACAGAAATGTTAACATGATGAACGTAGCACAGCTAGACTTATTGCCTTCCAGTATGTCATCTGCAATTAATAAGCGTTTATCATTGCTTTGTTACGTAGCTTCTCACAACTTTTTAATGCGTAAAATGATATTATTATTTTTCTTCTATGGCGCTACTGTCGTTATAGTACGTTGTTTTATAAACGAAGGTTGGCTATGTTACTCTTTGAGTAGCGTTTTTTAGATAAGAGTAATAGATTTTGAAAAATGTGTTGGAATGTATGATCTACAAAAACTAAGTACACACATTTACATACACAGTCTTCTTCTACTCCCGAACCAACATATCATAAAGGCTAATCACAATCAGCACACATTCGAATACATTTTTCGAAAAATAGTACTGTAACGTAAACACTGGAAGTCAGAGTAAAACAGAGAATCTTTGTTTGCAGAACAACAAAGTATAAAGCTGCTGCGAATTTTTCCGGGTTGTATGGCCGTGGTTCATGGAACTCTTCAATCCCTGACGTTTCGTCCACGGTTACGTTGGACATCTTCGGAGAGTCTTTCCAACAACCAGGAGCGCCTCCGAAGATGTCCAACGTAGCCTTGGACGAAACGTCAGGGATTGAAGAGTTCCTTGGACCATGGCCATACAACCCGCAAAAATTCTCAGCAGCTGAAGCACCCGGTCGTGAAAGCCTTCATTGTATGAACAAAGTATAAAGACAACAGTGCTATAGAAGAAAAACAATATCATTTTAGGCCTTAAAAAGTTGGTGAGAAGTTACGTAACAAAACAATGATAAACGCTTATTAATTGCAGATGACGTACTGGTTGGCAATAGTTATAGCTGTGCTGCGAATACCTAACAGACTTATGAACACCAATATGTAACTTTAAGGTATATATTTACTCGTCATGTTAATATTTCTGTCAATACGTACGGTAATGTGAATATTGTAATATCAAACAAGTGATAAATATCATAATCCACAAGTCGTATGTTTATTGTTTCACAAATAATAAATAAAACTCACTGAAGATGAAGAAACTTCCCCGAATCATGTACGGGTAGTAAAACAAGAAAAATTGCGTTTGCTCAAGGCAGAACCACATTTCCGTATTACATAAAAGGTAAAGAATTACGGAGAAAGTGAACCAGAGGAGACACTAACGTAGCAAACAAGGTCTTCAATACTGCAAACTGCATAATCCGACGACATAAACAAGCTGGGATAAATGGATCGATACGTAATGCGTGGGCTATTGCATGAGGAGGGTACGCGGCGCAGAATATGAAGAGAGTGGAGACGGAAGGTGTGGTGTCGCAGCGGCACTCATTTCCGTAGTCGACGTGACGCGGAGGAGTCTGGAAGCTGGAGCTGGAGGCGGCTTTTGATTCACGGCACAGCGCCGGAGTTTCCAGGTCACAGCGCGACCGCTGGACAGCTTCCAGAAGCCATCGCGCGCAGGCGGCGCCACTACCGCTTCCGACGGCCGTTCCACGCAACTGTTACTGCCTGGAGGCGGAAGCCGCTGCCCCCAAGCACCACCACCCACTGGCCGATGAACCCTCTGAGGGCGGAAAACCAAACACTCGCCGCTACTGCTAGCGGAACCTGCGCTGGCTGCAGGGGATGCCAGCGAAAATGTTCGTATTACCTCGTCTCCACGACAGTGTAATTTTATCAGTGACGGCAGGTGACTTGAAACATCAGTTAACCAATACGGATAGTCTTTGAGAAGAAACTGAACACTTGCGGGTAGAACTCGCGTAATGAGTTTCCGTACAAACTTTATAATGTATACAGGGTGAACATTAATAAAACCTACAAACTGCAGGGGCAGATTCCTGACTGGAAGTGGAAGAAAGTGTAACCTCCCCCTCACTTTCCGACCTTAATGACAGTGAAAAATGAAACCGCGTGTACCTAATGGGAGTTTTGGAAAAGCAATCGTCACCGAAGTTAACCTGTCGGTAAAGAGGGAGGAAAGGGTTACATCTAGATGAAAGGAAATGTGCTAATGAAACTGGTGGAAATTAATTTTGAAAAGGGGTAAAGTTAATAAAGAAAGTAAATGTGCAGCCATTACGTTAACAATTAACTAGCGGTAATTAGGTATTTGAGATTTGGGGGAAATCACGGTCGCCAGTCCTAAGGACAATTACTATAGTAACTGAAAAAGAAAGGTTATTACACATATAATTAGCGCTAGAAGCGTGGCAACTGAAGGTTGACACATGTAGTGTGAAAACTGAAAGTTTGTCAGAAGTAATAAATTTCGCTACACCCTGACTTAATTTAGCAAAAGAATTAATAAAACCGGAAAATCGAAAGTTAATTTAGTGACTGAAGTTAATAGTGAGCTTTCTTTCTGAAGCACATCGAAATTCAGTAAAATAAGGTTAGTCTTGGACTACCTCAACAATCATTTCAAAAACTACTTGAATCTACGCAATTTAGAAATAAGAGATTTAACTTTGAACTTGAATTAAATGATTCTGAACAATTAACAATAGTAAAATTTAGTACGTACCAAGCTGAGCTGCAGTCACAGGTAAGCTAAAATATGGTAACAAAGCTCGCACTCTTAATTTGTGCTTGTGTAATCTGAATATTGTAGCCAGCTAACTGAACTTTGAAATTAAAGCAGTGAAAACGAGTTAGCTATATTACTTTAATGCTGGCGTTTGAATTTCAACGACACTCGGGTTCATTTCGGAAAAGGAAAGGACCCTGCTTGGCAATGCAATTGGGACAATGAGCAACAAAGGTTCATGCTAAGTTGCTGTAATTTTTCGAGACAAATGGAACAAGATTAAAAGCTGAGGTCTGCCATACAGTTCTAAAACTTTACTTGCTTCCAGTCTTCCTTGTTGGTGGATTGAAGGTTTGAAGCCGTCGATCGAGGAGGTGGCGACAGTCACTCATTGTCGGCCGTCGCTGTTGCAGAAGCTGGATGTTGGCGCGCCTTCTTCTCGACACGGTCACCAGGCGAAACGGGCTCTTGATGTGCGCTAGTTAATGTTTCCCGTCCGCGACACCATGTCCGAAACTATCATTGCAAGTCGAGCGCAATTACATGCTGCCAAACCCCGAAAGCGCGGCAACTCGCGGGAGCGTCACACAACACACCTGCTCCACTCGCTACTCCCGCCACACTCTTTCTCTCAGCCCGCGCTCCACGCGGCAGAGTTAACACTACCAAAGATCCTACACACTTTGATTCTTCACACGACCTATCGACGTAATCGTTCGATAGCAGTTTTCCCTAGGCAAGACCCAGCGTAAAAATACAAATAATATTTACGAAACAAACCAATTATACATCGACATAAATGCATAAATATACAAATAGTAAAACAATTACAATATACAAAGAGACAGAAATGTCATATCTTGAGGTAACAAAGCAAGGAAAAAAATAGTACAATAGATGGAAATAGGAGGATATGCATTTCCGGCGTTACAAAAGGATGTCCTATGAACATGTTTCCGTAAGTGCACCGTAGCCACGGTAGATGGTGCTGATTGCATGCTGTGTCTGTAGCCCACAGATGACGATAATGCAGACTGATGATTCCAGAATGAGATTTTTCACTCTGCAGCGCTGATATGAAACTTCCTAGCAGATTAAAACTGTGTGCCGGACCGAGACTCGGACTCGGGACCTTTGCCTTTCGCGGGCAAGTGCTCTACCATCTGAGCTACCCAAGCACGACTCACGCCCCGTCCTCACAGCTCTACTTCTGCCAGTACCTCGTCTCCTACCTTCCAAACTTTACAGAAGCTCACCTGCGAACCTTGCAGAACTAGCACTCCAGCCACAGCCTGGGGGATGTTTCCAGAATGAGATTTTCACTTTGCAGCGGAGTGTGCGCTGATACGAAACTTCCTGGCCAGGAAGTTTCAGACTGATGATGCCAGTTCTGGTAAAGGTTGCTTCGTCGGTAAAGAGGCCTGATGACAGAAATCGCGTAACTGCCATGGTCTGGTGCAAAAACCATCGACAAAAACCTTCCTGTAGAGGGATATACACTGCTGGCAATCCATGCATTCTCTGGATATGATATGGACAATAGCGGTTGCCATGCAAGATACACACAACCGTACTTTGACTTACACCATGTAGGCGGGCCACTTTCTTGGAGCTTGTACTAGGCTTCGTCTCAGTATCTTGTAGAATCCAGTCCTCCATATCTGGTGTACGCATAATCCGCCGCCTCGTCTGTCTGAAAGGACCCATCTACGTCTACATGAATACTCTGCAAATCACATTTAAGTGCCTGACAGAGGGTTCATCGAACCACCATCACAATTCTCTACAATTGCAATCTCGTATAGCGCGCGGAAAGAATGAACACCTATATCTTCCCGTACGAGCTCTGATTTCCCTTATTTTATCGTGGTGATCGTTCCGCCCTATGTAGGTCGGTGTCAACCAAATATTTTCGCATTCGGAGGAGAATGTTGGTGATTGGAATTTCGTGAGGAGATTCCGTCGCAACGAAAAACTCCTTTCTTTTAATGATTTCCAGCCCAAATCCTGTAGCATTTCTGTGACACTATCTCCCATATTTCGAGATAATACATAACGTGCTGCCTTTCTTTGAACTTTTTCGATGTACTCCGTCAGTCCTACCTGGTAAGGATCCCACACCGCGCAACAGTATTCTAAAAGAGGACGGACAAGCGTAGTGTAGGTAGTCTCTTTAGTAGGTCTGTTACATTTTCTAAGTGTCCCGCCAATAAAACGCTGCCTTTGGTTAGCCTTCCCCACAACAATTTAAGGTCAACTACCACTTTTCGACCCATTCCGGTATTTCTTCTAATTCGTTTTGCAGTTTGTTTTGATCTTCTGATGACTTTATTAGTCGATAAACGACAGTGTCATCTGCAAACAACCGAAGACGGCTGCTCAGATTGTCTCCCAAATCGTTTATATAGGTAAGGAACAGCAAAGGGCCCATAACACTACCTTGGGGAACGCCAGAAATCACTTCTGTTTTACTCGATGACTTTCCGTCAGTTACTACGAACTGTGATCTCTCTGACAGGAAATCGCAAATCCAGTCTCATAACTGAGACGATATTCCATAAGCATGCAATTTTACTATGTGCCGCTTGAGTGGTACAGTGTCAAAAGCCTTCCGGAAATCCAGGAACACGGAACCGATCTGAAATCCCTTGTCAATAGCACTCAACACTTCATGCGAATAAAGAGCGAGTTGTGTTTCACAGGAACGATGTTTTCTAAACCAATGTTGACTCTGATCACAGAAACGCCGAAAAATGGCTTGAAATGTTTTGTGATGTCGTTGGTGTCTATAAGGGTGCTTATTTTGGTATAGCCGTGCTGCCTCTCGACCATTTACTTGGCCGTACACAAACACCGTCTCGGCTTGTTACCGATACGAATACCGGGCTATTCTGCTGTTTACAGCACGCTGCGCCAATCACACAGCCCGCAACACAGAAGGAACGCACGGTACGTATTCAGAGGAACTTTCATCCGTCAGCGCCATCTACCGTGGCAACGATGCATTTACAGACACATGTTCATGGGACCGTTTCTCCTCGATTTCCAGTCAGAAATCCGTCCCTGCAGTTTGTAGGTTTTATTATGTTCACCTTGCATAGACGGTTCATTCAGTTCGTGAATCGAGAACCTCGAAGATTTTTGCCTGTTATCGACATCGACGCTGCCAAGATATTGGTCCCTGGAATTGTAAGATTTTCGAGACTGGTTTTGTTTCAAGTTTGAAGTAGGACAGCAAATGGTAAAAGAAATTTTTTTCATGTGGATTAATTACAAACTGGCAATTACCTGATTATTTTCCTTTACTTGTACTGTGAACCTTTTCTTCTTTCCAAATGCCAAGATTCTACGACGACGGAACTCACCTGGAGGTTTTAATGAGTGAATCTGCGAGTGTATAAATATGTAACATACATGGCTGTAGCTTCTGGATGCAGTGATTTAGAAGCTTAAAATCTTTTGCACCATCAAACGACTTTAGACCTCGGTATGTGACAAATTTTAACTTGATACGTTCACGCGTTCCGTCCAAACGAACGGCGAGACAGACAGACAATCGAATAACAAATGTGAAAAAAAATTTGTGTGGTATAATTACAAATTAACATTTTCGGACTTTTCCCTTTACTTCGACTGTGAAACTTTTCTTCTTACCAAATTTCATGCTTCTAAACCAAAGGGAAGTACCGTGCAGGTTTTGACGAGTGAATTAGTGAGTATTTTTTGCACTGTCTTAGAAGCTTACATTTATTACACAATCGGTGGCTATAGCCCTAAGTATGTGACTTAAATTGCAATTCGGTACGTCTAATCCTCCCTGAGGAAAAGGAGGTTTAACAGACCGACGGACAATCACGTAACAAACGACAATTTTTTTTTCATATGATGTTATTACAAATTCACAGTTTTCGATTTTTTCTGTACTTGTACAGTGAAACCTTGCTTCTATCCAGATTTCATGATTCTAGACCAATGGCAAGTACCCTACAGGTTTTGATGAGCGAGTTTGCGAGTATCGAAATATGTGACATAAATGGCCGTACATTTTGACTGCACTTACGTAGAAGGTAACGCTTATTGTACCACCAAGGGATGACAGAGCTTAGTAAGTGACATAAATTTCAACTTGATACGTTTACCCACTCCTGAGAAAAAGACAGTCAGTCTGATAAGAAAGGACAAAACATTGGAAATTGAAATAATTTACGGATTTTTTCGTTTGGAACATTGCTTCTTGGCAAATTACATGATTGTAGGTCAACAGGAAGTACTCTATAGGTTTTGATGGGTGAGTCTGCGAGTGTCAAAATAAAAAAAATGGTTCAAATGGCTCTGAGCGCTATGGGACTCAACATCTTAGGTCATAAGTCCCCTAGAACGTAGAACTACTTAAACCTAACTAACCTAAGGACATCACACACACCCATGCCCGAGGCAGGATTCGAACCTGCGACCGTAGCAGTCCCGCGGGTCCGGACTGCAGCGCCAGAACCGCTAGACCACCGCGGCCGGCAGTGTCAAAATATTTGACATAAATGATCATATCTTTGGATTTCATCGACTCAGAAACTTCGCTTTTATACATCGCCAAGGGAACCTAGACCTTACTGCAAACATACACTCCTGGAAATGGAAAAAAGAACACATTGACACCGGTGTGTCAGACCCACCATACTTGCTCCGGACACTGCGAGAGGGCTGTACAAGCAATGATCACACGCACGGCACGGCGGACACACCAGGAACCGCGGTGTTGGCCGTCGAATGGCGCTAGCTGCGCAGCATTTGTGCACCGCCGCCGTCAGTGTCAGCCAGTTTGCCGTGGCATACGGAGCTCCATCGCAGTCTTTAACACTGGTAGCATGCCGCGACAGCGTGGACGTGAACCGTATGTGCAGTTGACGGACTTTGAGCGACGGCGTATAGTGGGCATGCGGGAGGCCGGGTGGACGTACCGCCGAATTGCTCAACACGTGGGGCGTGAGGTCTCCACAGTACATCGATGTTGTCGCCAGTGGTCGGCGGAAGGTGCACGTGCCCGTCGACCTGGGACCGGACCGCAGCGACGCACGGATGCACGCCAAGACCGTAGGATCCTACGCAGTGCCGTAGGGGACCGCACCGCCACTTCCCAGCAAATTAGGGACACTGTTGCTCCTGGGGTATCGGCGAGGACCATTCGCAACCGTCTCCATGAAGCTGGGCTACGGTCCCGCACACCGTTAGGCCGTCTTCCGCTCACGCCCCAACATCGTGCAGCCCGCCTCCAGTGGTGTCGCGACAGGCGTGAATGGAGGGACGAATGGAGACGTGTCGTCTTCAGCGATGAGAGTCGCTTCTGCCTTGGTGCCAATGATGGTCGTATGCGTGTTTGGCGCCGTGCAGGTGAGCGCCACAATCAGGACTGCATACGACCGAGGCACACAGGGCCAACACCCGGCATCATGGTGTGGGGAGCGATCTCCTACACTGGCCGTACACCACTGGTGATCGTCGAGGGGACACTGAATAGTGCACGGTACATCCAAACCGTCATCGAACCCATCGTTCTACCATTCCTAGACCGGCAAGGGAACTTGCTGTTCCAACAGGACAATGCACGTCCGCATGTATCCCGTGCCACCCAACGTGCTCTAGAAGGTGTAAGTCAACTACCCTGGCCAGCATGATCTCCGGATCTGTCCCCCATTGAGCATGTTTGGGACTGGATGAAGCGTCGTCTCACGCGGTCTGCACGTCCAGCACGAACGCTGGTCCAACTGAGGCGCCAGGTGGAAATGGCATGGCAAGCCGTTCCACAGGACTACATCCAGCATCTCTACGGTCGTCTCCATGGGAGAATAGCAGCCTGCATTGCTGCGAAAGGTGGATATACACTGTACTAGTGCCGACATTGTGCATGCTCTGTTGCCTGTGTCTATGTGCCTGTGGTTCTGTCAGTGTGATCATGTGATGTATCTGACCCCAGGAATGTGTCAATAAAGTTTCCCCTTCCTGGGACAATGAATTCACGGTGTTCTTATTTCAATTTCCAGGAGTGTATTTCAATTTCATATTTCTCCCCTTTGGACAGTCAGTCAGTCAGTCAGTCAGATACCTAAATTGATAGAGAGAGAGATGGATTACGAAGTGATCCTGTAAGAGTTCCTTTTTTAACGACTGAGGTATGGGACCCTAAAAAAGGGTATAAGATGAACACAAAACGAACGTAAAAGAAGGATAACGGAGCGTAGTCGAAGTAAAACAGGCGATGCTGAGCGATAAAATCCTGGCGGGGTTCCGCATCCCAAGTAAGCTCACTGAAACGATTAGAGTATTATTACAAATGATTGAAGCGATTTCACAGCTCTACAATAACTTTATTATTTGAGATATTTTCACAATGCATTGCACACACATACAAAAACTCAAAAAGTATTTTTAGGCATTCACAAATGTTCGATATGTGCCCCTTTAGTGATTCGGCAGACATCAAGCCGATAATCAAGTTCCTCCCACACTCGGCGCAGCATGTCCCCATCAATGAGTTCGAAAGCATCGTTGACGCGAGCTCTCAGTTCTGGCACGTTTCTTGGTAGAGGAGGTTTAAACACCGAATCTTTCACATAACCCCACAGAAAGAAATCGCATGGGGTTAAGTCGGGAGAGTGTGAAGGCCATGACATGAATTGCTGATCATGATCTCCACCACGACCGATCCATCGGTTTTCCAATCTCCTGTTTAAGAAATGCCGAACATCGTGATGGAAGTGCGGTGGAGCACCATCCTGTTGAAAGATGAAGTCGGCGCTGTCGGTCTCCAGTTGTGGCATGAGCCAATTTTCCAGCATGTCCAGATACACGTGTCCTGTAACGTTTTTTTCGCTGAAGAAAAAGGGGCCGTAAACTTTAAACCGTGAGATTGCACAAAACACGTTGACTTTTGGTGAATTGCGAATTTGCTGCACGAATGCATGAGCATTCTCTACCGCCCAGATTCGCACATTGTGTCTGTTCACTTCACCATTAAGAAAAAATGTTGCTTCATCACCGAAAATTCAAAGCGTTTGACTTTGTCATCGTGTGTCAGGGCTTGTAGCAATTGTAAACGGTGAGGCTTCTGCTTTAGCCTTTTCCGTAAGATTTTCCAAACCGTCGGCTGTGGTACGTTTAGCTGCCTGCTTGCTTTATTCGTCGACTTCCGCGGGCTACGCGTGAAACTTGCACGCACGCGTTCAACCGTTTCTTCGCTCACTGCAGGCCGACCCGTTGATTTCCCCTTACAGAGGCATCCAAAAGCTTTAAACTGCGCATACCATCGCCGAATGGAGTTAGCAGTTGGTGGATATTTGTTGAACTTCGTCCTGAAGTGTCGTTGCACTGTTATGACTGACTGATGTGAGTGCATTTCAAGCACGACATAACGCTTTCTCGGCTCCTGTTGCCATTTTGTCTCACTGCGCTCTCGAGCGCTCTGGCGGCAGAAACTTGACGTGCGGCTTCAGCCGAACAAAACTTTATGAGTTTTTCTACGTATCTGTAGTGTGTCGTGACCATATGTCAATGAATGGAGCTACAGTGAATTTATGAAATCGCTTCAATCATTTGTAATAGCCCTGTATATGTATGAGTGAATCGAGAGCGTTACAAAGAACTGGCAGAGCATACTCCCAGCCTTTCCCCATAAGAACTCGATGAAAACAGGGAGATGCAATATCACGCGTACTCTTTAATCTGACCCTGGCGAATGTCGTGTGTGTGTGTGTGTGTGTGTGTGTGTGTGTGTGTGTGTGTGAGAGAGAGAGAGAGAGTGACTGTAATGTCCTACGAATGAAAGGGGACAGGTTTCAGATATTTGCTTACGCAGAAGGCATAGTGCTAGTGAGTGAGTACGACCAAGATCTTGCTGAGTTGGACAAAAGGTTTGTCGCAGCAGCAACTAAAGCAGGTCTACTCATCAAAAAACAAAAAACAGAACATATGCATGTAGGCAGAACTAATAATACAAACAACATTTCACAGTTAACGGAGCCACGTTCAAGTCCCTGGGAAGTTGGTATAACTGTTATAACGACATACGCACTGCTATAACTGAAAGAATTTTTGCTGGCAACAGATACCTAAATGCCCTCAGAGATTCTTTGAAGTCTACAGCTGTATTACTGAAGATATATGATGCCGTTGTACGCCCCCCTTGTCCTTTGTAACGCTATTTTTTATTTTTTGTAATCGAGAACTCCAAATAGCATACCACGGTATAAGCTCATTCTATCGTCGTACTACACGAAAAGAAATAGCAGATACAATAGAAGATTCAGAGAGGTCTAAGAACAGTTATGTTGTAACTCGTAATAAATAATTTATCTCTTTTTTTGTAGACAAAAGGTTTAATGTCTGCTTTATCGTATCTTATTGTTTCGTTGGATGTCACCCAGACTGGACGTGAATTATACGAATTTTTTTCTTAAATGAATAATAATCCATTTCAAGAATGACTGTCGGAAAACGTATTCAGAATTACCTTACATAAAAATTAATAAGAGACACAATCAAGTGATGTTAAATGTGGCCGTCTTTAAAAAGGAATCAGTTCGTTTCGTGCGATAATTTGAATGTCATTTGGCCCCAGTTTAATAACTATTTTAAAAATGGAACCTGCAAAATTAAGAGACTAAGGCCGAATATTACATTACATGACATTTTCAGTGAATATATTGTTTAATAGTCTAGCCGTCGCGCAGTTATTAAACGGATCGATTCCATAAAGATTATGAGCCTAGCTGAAATTTTCTCCTTCCATCGAAAGGGAATGAAAACCCCATTGACATTTAATGGAGGAATAACCGCTACACTCATTGCACTTAAGACTTTTAGTGAAGGCAAAAATTAATTACTTTTTTTCTTTAATATGGTCTGCTCAAGCTGTCACACTTTCTAATTCAGGAAGGGTGGGAGTATTGATTCATTGGACATTAACTAAAATGGAGATGCAAAAGCTTTAACATTTGGAAGAAATGTGATGATGAGAATCTGGGACCCTGTGAGAGACGGAGGTACGTGGAGAGCGAGAAAGAATAATTAAATTTATGACATCATGAACCACTACTAGCTACTGCTAAGTTAGCAATACACCGATGACGTTACCCCTGTGACAGTATTTTAAATTTTGACCGTGACTGTGTATAATCGAAAGATATCAGATTGTTTTTCGTCCTCGAAAGACACCTATAGAAGGAAACAATATCAATACAAACGCGAATCGAACCACGGGTATTAGTACTAAAGTAAACTGCAATTACGCAAAAGGGAACAGCCGCCAGCCTAATTAGGCAAAGTTGTACCACGTACTAGCACGATTCATAAAGAAAGTTGACTATTGTGATTGAATTTACTTGATACTGAACTCACGTTTCGCAGATAAGATACCAAGCAGTAGCGCAATTTATCAAACAATGTGACGTTACTTTAGCATGAACAACACAGAAGAAACATTTTAAACGGTTTTGCAACAGCTGGGTCTCTGTATATCAAAGCAGGAAGCTAATGATCTTTGTAAGTAAATGATTTATTGTTGGTGGGGAGCTACTGACTTGGACATGTAGGTTCTTTTATCAGTTTAATTACTGGAAAATACTATAGTATTTCTGGTGATTATTATTTGTATTCTCAAGGAGCATTCACTTCCTTATGCTATTTTGCTCAAACGGGATGTGTGGTACTGCTTGGATGTAGTGTCCTTTTAACAGCTGCAGCTATTCGCTTACTATAGTACACATTAGTTATAAAAGTGAAAATTTTACTTCTAGAGTACTGTTACTGTAATATGAAATTTAAATCTGGCTCAATTATAGGCTTGGGGACCCAGAAACTAATCTATCAGCAGACTTAGATTTTAGTCAGAACACGATATGAGGAACACATTTAACTACACACACATCAAATTATAAAAACTGTTTCTTCCAAACCTGCACAGTAGTTAATCCGTATGCCGGCCCTTCAAAGCCTACAGGCCACTATCACAGATTTTGCAGCTAACTGTAATACTGAATTGAGATTTCAATAAGAACACTCTTTAAGCTGAATACTTGATATCTTTTCTTGGCGATTGTACTTTGGTGAAACTTTTGTGATAAAAACGAGTACCACTTCAAAACTTATCCTCACTGAATAATTATGAAATTTACTATTCCACAAAGTTTATTAACTGTAGTGAAAATTTACTTAAATGGCTTTCCAGCCCACTAAAATAGGAAATATCGTAGCACTTGGGATAAGACCCTGTCTAGGTAAATGATTAAGGATAAATACAGGTGCTCATCACAAAGTTTCAAGAACACAAACTTATTATTGAAGAAACCGCATATAACTGGTAGATGCAGTTATACAGTACTCAACTGATTCTTTGAGATAAGGGTGGTCAGTCTCCCGTGGCTATTCAAAGAAAGGCGGCAAAAGTATCCACGGTTATTGTTGTGATACAAGCTCTGAAAAGTCTCTTCTTAGAGTCGGGTTTTCATAGTACAGAACTAACAAAAGTATTCTATGAATAATAAGCCAAATTATGTCCACGTTCGAGTCTATACAATATAATCTTCCTTTTCTTCTTGCCCCGCTCAGTTCAGAAGATGCGAACATTTTGCCTGGCTAGCCACCACCTAGCTCTTGACACAAAAGAGTCTTGCAGTTGGACCGCCAGATCCACCTTTTCTGTTCACGCCAAGACAGTTTTGTTACAGAAGGGTTTGCCCTCCATGTTTTACATAATCACAAACCTACATGTCCTATGCATTGACCAATATTACAAGTAAAGTTTCATTTAGATTCTTTCACTGCATATTACTTCTGAAGTTATAATCATAGATTAATAAATGAAAAGCACCAGTTTGCTTTTGTTCTACAATATTACTTTTATTGTTAACCGGTTTCGGCTTACAAGGCCATCTTCAGACATTTACTGAGTATTATCACCAAAGAAGTTAAATGTTAGCAGACAACATTGGAAGAGAAGGAACACATCTAGACTGATGTAGAAACATACAGTAAGTAACATCTTTGCAGTGAAAAAGTAAAAACTGAACTGTACATGAATAACAATTGAGTAGACAGGAAACCTTTAGCACAAAATAGGAATAGCATGCCTACATAACAGTATCTATTAATAAACAAAACTAATAAAATAAAATAAAATAAAATTAGTAGTAGACAAGGCTTCATCAGGAGGTATGAAACAGGGAGAGTGATACACAACAAATTAAAAGAAGAGACAGTTATCAATGTAAATGCAGAATACATAAGGAACTTAAGCAATATGAGTAAGATAAACAGAAATAAATAAATGCAGGAAAATGGAGGTGTTTGAGGTAACCTACAGTCTAAGAGTGTGGTGATACTGCATTTTAACATTAACATTATAATCAAAGCAGTGGCTGTGTAACACTTTTCATTAAATGAATGAGCGAAGTAAAATATGAACAGTATTTGATATTGCTTAAGATCCTTATGTATTCTGGTTGGAACAAGACTTGTTGCAACCATTGTCCACAGTACGAGCAGCCCTTAGCGGCTCGCCATCTGACAAGTGTTCATGACGTCGCCTTTCCGGCCGAGATCTTTTTTAATATGTGACTTGTAAGCATCTTTTCGAGTCAGTACAAACTTTCATTTTATTAATGTACTATATACCTAATGTTTTAGTACAGTTAGTATAATTCTGAAGACGACGCTCTTAGTAGCGTCGAAACCAGGTCAATTTTTGACTTAATATTTGTGACCGAGGGCTTATGCTGTAAATAAGCCTGATGCGTGTGCGCGGACGCGTTTGCGTGTGTGTGTGTGTGTGTGTGTGTGTGTGTGTGTGTGTGTGTCTGTCTAAGGGGGGGGTGTGTGTGGAGGGGGTGCTATACACTACGGCGGCGAAGGCGAAATGTAACATCCTCCGTGACGGGTGATCCCTAACACCTTATTCTAAAGTTGTCTTTGGCGATAAGGATAGCGGAATTCGTGCAGAGTTTGGACCGAGGGGGTAAAATGCCGCTGGTAACACGAACCAATGGACCAGACGATAGGGTTCGCCAGTCGCTGTGCCCGATTGTAATAGCAGGTGGCAGGCCACCGCGCGGTGAATCACTCTTCTCTGCAAAGCTAGATGACGACGACAACAACAGCAGCAGCAGCAGCAGCAGCAGCAGTGTCCAGAACCGACTTCACGCTGCGGGTACAGAAGCCACGTGTACCACTGGCCACCGCACGCTAGCGGATGCGTAGGTGAGCTCTAGTGGCAGAACACGGCCACTGCCCCTCCAAAGCATTGAACTCGGCCACCTGGACTGACGAGTTGTTGCAAGTCGGAGATCCAGCAAAGCGATACGTCCTGCTTGCCATCGGGGCATCTCATCTCGCCCCTCTGGCACGGGATCAATGGGGCCTCGCCCTTGATACATCTACCGATGTGTCCCAGCTGCCAACGACACGGTAACCTAGTGTCTGGCGCCGACAGCCCCCGTCTGTCACTGGCCGACTGCTCTAAGGTGCCAAGCCGTCTACATCTACATGAATACTCTGCAAATCACATTTAAGCGCCTGGCAGAGGAATCGAACTACCTTCACAATTCTCTATTATTCCACTCTCGTATAGCGCGCGGAAAGAATGAACACCTATATCTTTCCGTACGAGATCTGATTTCCCTTATTTTATCGTGGTGATCGTTCCGCCCTATGTAGGTCGGTGTCAACAAAATATTTTCGCACTCCGAGGAGAATGTTGGTGATTGGAATTTCGTGAGAAGATTCCGTCGCAACGAAAAACGCCTTTCTTTTAATGATTTCCAGCCCAAATCCTGTAGCATTTCTGTGACACTATCTCCCATATTTCGAGATAATACAAAACGTGCTGCCTTTCTTTGAACTTTTTCGATGTACTCCGTCAGTCCTACCTGGTAAGAATCCCACACCGCGCAGCAGTATTCTAAAAGAGGACGGACAAGCGTAGTGTAGGCAGTCTCCTTAGTAGGTCTGTTACATTTTCTAAGTGTCCTGCCAGTAAAACGCAGCCTTTGGTTAGCCTTCCCCACAACATTTTCTATGTGCTCTTTCCAATTTAACTTGTTCGCAATTGTGATACCTAGGTATTTAGTTGAATTTACGACTTTTAGATTAGACTGATTTATCGTGTAACCGAAGTTTAACGAGTTCCTTTTAGCACTCATGTGGATGACCTCACAATTTTCGTTATTTACGGTCAACTGCCACTTTTCGCATCATTCAGATATTTTTTTCTAAATCGTTTTGGAGTTTATTTTGATCTTCTGATGACTTTATTAGTCGATAAACGACAGCGTCATCTGCAAACAACCGAAGATGGCTGCTCAGATTGTCTCCCAAATCGTTTAAACTACCTTGAGGAACGCCTGAAATCACTTCTATTACTTTCCGTCAATTACTACGAACTGTGACCTCTTCTGACAGTAAATTGCAAATCCAGTCACATAACTGAGACGATCTTCCACAAGCATGCAATTTTACTATGAGCCGCTTGTGTGGTACGGTGGCAAAAGCCTTCCGGAAATCCAGGAATACGGAATCGATCTCAAATCCCTTGTCAATAGCTCTCACCACTTCATGTGAATAAAAAGCTAGTTGTGTTTCACAGGAACGATGTTTTCTAACCCGATGTTGACTGTGCGTCAATAGACCGTTTCCTTCGAGGAAATTCTTAATGTTCGAACACATAATCCTGCTGCATATCGACTTAACGATAAGGGCCTGCAATTTAGTGGATTACTCCTACTACCTTTCTTGAATATTGGTGTGACCTGTGCAACTTTCTATTCTTTGGGTACGGATCTTCCGTCGAGCGAACGGTTGTATATGATCGTTAAGTATGGAGCTAATGCATCAGCAGACTCCGAAAGGAACCTAACTGGTATACAGTCTGGACCAGAAGACTTGCTTTTATTAAGTGATTTGAGTTGGTTCACTACTCCGAGGATATTTACTTCTACGTTACTCATGTTGGCAGCTGTTCTCGATTCGAATTCTGGAATATTTCCTTCGTCTTCTTTTGTGAAGACCTCACACGGTACCTGAAAGCATTCGTGGATGAGGATCTGGTCCAGTTTTGTGATGTCACAGCGTGGAATTTGACGTTCCAAAGCATTCCGTAGCTTGAAAGAGTGAATAAGACAAAGATTTTCGCTTCGTGCGAAGGAACGTGGCCAATGAGGTGCAAGAGAGCGTTTACGTCAACAAGAAAAAGTTGGGACACGCCATATTTGAATCCAGTATTTTATGGGTTTTGCCTTAAAAGTTATGTCCTAGGCATTTACGCTGTTTTTAGACACCAGCACACTGATGGTCTCTCGAAAACGCGTCGTTATTGGTAGGATTTGTCGTTATAAAATGATGAACATCATATTGGTCGTTAAAGTTCTTTCGTGTTCAGTTGTTCTCGTGTTTTAAGTCGGTAATAGGAAAGTATACAGTTTCAGGACAGCCGCGCACTGAATACTTATCACAAATACTATGCTCTTGGTACGATTTCTTGTGCTTAAATGACAGTTAACATGTCGGCGATTAAAGCATTCAGGAGCTTATAGCAAAAAGACAAGGTCACATGTTAAACAAGTGCAACATAGTGTAGTGGATCCATACGCAGATTTACGATGTGAAGTCAGTTCATACTCTGCGCGCGCGCACGCACACTCACACACACACACACACACACACACACACACACACACGCACACACACACGCACACACACACACAAACTCACTTCCGTGTTTTCTAAAAGGGTGTGGCAGTTTATCAGAAATATGTTCTGTAATATTCGATGTTATGTGAACATAAGAGCATTTTGACATAAAGGTTTTTTGGGAGTGGTACCGTGTCAAAACGTATAAAACCTCTGCTGCTGGATGAAATCCAACGTTCCGACCACATTTGCAGCGGCATTCTTCTGGGTCTACCGGTGCGTTCTAGCTATGCATAGCTGGCCGAAACGTTGGTTTTCATCCAGCAGCAGAAGTTTTATACATTATGACGCTGAACCATACCCAGAAAACAGAACATTTATCAGTTTTGAATGAAATAATGGATGCTGTTTCGGCCATCACCCACGTTCTCTTCCTCCTCCTCCTCCTTCTTCTTCTTCGTCTTCTTCTTCACGTCACGCAGTAGGCCTCTTGCCTGTTCCGATCACAGTACAGCCATCTCTTCCGTGGTCTAGCAACTCGTTTCCCTTTTACTCTGTAGTCCAGTGCTTGTTTCGTTAGACTTTCTTCTGGCATCCGTTCGGTATGTTCTAGCCTTTTACTCTCTTTTGTTTTGTTAATATATTAACGGAATAAATTTCCAACTCGGCTTCAGTTTCTTCATTCCTTATCCGAGTCTCCCGAATGCAACCTCTCCTGCTCCTCATGAACTTCATTTATTCCTTTCGGAATTTCCGCTGTTTGTTGAAACACGTGTAGCCACTACATTATACAATTTTAATTTCCTTTTCCTTCAG